>NC_069499.1:14884289-15169289 GCF_027579735.1 Bombina bombina | reverse complement strand
AACTACAAAGACTCAGAGAGAGTAGGCGGGACTTCATAGAGAGTAGGCGGGACTTCATAGAGAGTAGGCGGGACTTCAGAGAAATGCTTGAGGATCTTCTGTTGCATCAGAGTGATGTGTAAGCGAAGGAACCGTTCAGGCTAAACAGGTCACTGCTTGAAATCCTAGTAGGTGCACTAAGGTATTCACTATTACAGTGAATATAGATGCAGCTAGATGTGCAGGTTCTATGTAGACAGCAACTGCAATACTGAGCAAGGAAACAGTGAGTAAACGTATTAGACCAACCCCAAGTTAAAGAGACAGTAAGTAGGAAAAAACATGACAATAGCATTGTAATTTCTCTCTAGGGATAAGATCCACCTCCATTGTGGCTTTATTAAGGGTATAATCATCATACCCTCTCTCTTTCAGACGTTGTGTAATAACCTGTGCTTGTTTTCTATAGCTTTCCTGATTAGTGCAATTACTTTTAGCCCTTTAACCTTAGGAAGACCATGTAATGTGTGTCATTAATGGCCGGAGCTATATTCAAGAATTGTGTTTCCTGCAAGTATGTTTTCTATATATGTCAGTCTCAATAGCCTCTTTACCCAAATTGCTAGAGATAGTAATATCCAGAAAATTTATTTTACTGGTACTTTGCTCTCCCAATAATACAATACACAATTATTTCTGTTTAGATCATCACAAAATCCCATAGTTGTTTCCTCATTGCAATCTAGGATGAAAATCAGATCATCTATATATTGAGCATAAAAGATGACATTATCACGATAAGGGTTTCTATCTCCAAAAACATGAGACTGCTCCCACCATCCCATATTAGATTGGCGTAACAGGGGGCAAACGTCTGGAGATAGAAACCCCCATCGAACATGAAAATATTATGGGTAAGCAGATATTCTATAGATCTTAATATAAACGGTTTAGTTGTAATCTCAAAATTGCTAAAATGATCCAAATAGAATTCGCTGTATCCCTTTATCATGTACAATAAATTTATATAATGATGCAACATCTGCCACAAAAAACTATAAGTCGATTTCCATTTGATATCTTTTAGTTTTAACAATAAAGATGTAGTATCTTGGATGAAACTAGGGGCAAGATTACATATACAGCATTGCCCGCAAAAGCCGGCGATGCAGTTTTTTTACGCGGTTTTGGTATCACATATACAGTGCCATATATAAATGCGGCGAGTATATTTCACCCATCAGCTGCAATTTTTACTACCATAAGCTAACATAGAACCGCGTTGCAAATCGGTATGAAATATTCAGCGCAAGGACTTACATGGCGAAAATAGAGAAATGTTACTCCAGTTTCACCTCGCCACACTAACGGCTAGATTTAGAGTTTTGTGGGTAACGACCCGCGTAGCTAACGCTGGCTTTTTTCTGGCCGCTCCTTTAAAATAACTCTGGTATTGAGAGTCCATATAATGTCAGCGTTAGGCTCCAAAAAAGGAGCGTAGAGCATATTTAACGCAAATGCAACTCTCGATACCAGAGTTGCTTACGGACGCGGCCAGCCTCAAAAACGTGCTCGTGCACGATTCCCCCATAGGAAACAATGGGGCTGTTGGAGCTGAAAAAAAACCTAACACCTGCAAAAAAGCCGCGTTCAGCTCCTAACGCAGCCCCATTGTTTGCTATGGGGAAACACTTCCTACGTCTGCACCTAACACTCTAACATGTACCCCGAGTCTAAACACCCCTAACCTTACACTTATTAGCCCCTATTCTGCCGCCCCCGCTATCGCTGACCCCTGTATATTATTTTTAACCCCTAATCTGCCGCTCCGTAAACCGCCGCTACTTACATTATCCTTATGTACCCCTAATCTGCTGCCCCTAACACCGCCGACCCCTATATTAAATTTATTAACCCTAATCTGCCCCCCACAACGTCGCCTCCACCTGCCTATACTTATTAACCCCTAATCTGCCGAGCGGACCGCACCGCTATTATTATAAAGTTATTAACCCCTAATCCGCCTCACTAACCCTATAATAAATAGTATTAACCCCTAATCTGCCCTCCCTAACATCGCCGACACCTAACTTCAATTATTAACCCCTAATCTGCCAACCGGAGCTCACCGCTATTCTAATAAAATGTATTAACCCCTAAAGCTAAGTCTAACCCTAACACTAACACCCCCCTAAATTAAATATAATTTTAATCTAACGAAATTAATTAACTCTTATTAAATAAATTATTCCTATTTAAAGCTAAATACTTACCTGTAAAATAAATCCTAATATAGCTACAATACAAATTATAATTACATTGTAGCTATTTTAGGATTAATATTTATTTTACAGGCAAATTTGTAATTATTTTAACCAGGTACAATAGCTATTAAATAGTTAAGAACTATTTAATAGTTACCTAGTTAAAATAATTACAAAATTACCTGTAAAATAAATCCTAACCTAAGTTACAATTAAACCTAACACTATACTATCATTAAATTAATTAAATAAAATACCTACAATTACCTACAATTAAACCTAACACTACACTATCAATAAATTAATTAAATACAATATCTACAAATAACTACAATGAAATAAACTAACTAAAGTACAAAAAATAAAAAAGAACTAAGTTACAAAAAATAAAAAAAATATTTACAAACATAAGAAAAATATTACAACAATTTTAAACTAATTACACCTACTCTAAGCCCCCTAATAAAATAACAAAGACCCCCAAAATAAAAAATGCCCTACCCTATTCTAAATTACTAAAGTTCAAAGCTCTTTTACCTTACCAGCCCTGAACAGGGCCCTTTGCGGGGCATGCCCCAAGAAGTTCAGCTCTTTTGCCTGTAAAAAAAAACATACAATACCCCCCCCAACATTACAACCCACCACCCACATACCCCTAATCTAACCCAAACCCCCCTTAAATAAACCTAACACTAAGCCCCTGAAGATCATCCTACCTTGTCTTCACCTCACCAGGTATCACCGATCCGTCCTGGCTCCAAAATCTTCATTCAACCCAAGCGGGGGCTGGCGATCCATCATCCGGTGGCTGAAGAGGTCCAGAAGAGGCTCCAAAGTCTTCATCCTATCCGGGAAGAAGAGTAGATCCGGACCGGCAACCATCATCTTCCAAGCGGCATCTTCTATCTTCATCCGATGAGGACCGGCTCCATCCTGAAGATCGGAACAGCCAATAGAATGCGAGCTCAATCTGATTGGCTGATTGGATCAGCCAATCGGATTGAACTTGATTCTGATTGGCTGATTCCATCAGCCAATCAGAATATTCCTACCTTAATTCCGATTGGCTGATAGAATCCTATCAGCCAATCGGAATTCGAGGGACGCCATCTTGGATGATGTCCCTTAAAGGAACAGTCATTCTTCAGTTGGACGTCGCCGGATGAAGATGGGTCCGCGGTGGCCCTGTTCAGGGCTGGTAAGGTAAAAGAGCTTTGAACTTTAGTAATTTAGAATAGGGTAGGGAATTTTTTATTTTGGGGGTCTTTGTTATTTTATTAGGGGGCTTAGAGTAGGTGTAATTAGTTTAAAATTGTTGTAATATTTTTCTTATGTTTGTAAATATTTTTTTATTTTTTGTAACTTAGTTCTTTTTTATTTTTTTGTACTTTAGCTAGTTTATTTCATTGTAGTTATTTGTAGGAATTGTATTTAATTAATTTATTGATAGTGTAGTGTTAGGTTTAATTGTAGGTAATTGTAGGTATTTTATTTAATTAATTCGGTGATAGTATAGTGTTAGGTTTAATTGTAATTTAGGTTAGGATTTATTTTACAGGTAATTTTGTAATTATTTTAACTAGGTAACTATTAAATAGTTCTTAACTATTTAATAGCTATTGTACATGGTTAAAATAATTACAAAGTTGCCTGTAAAATAAATATTAATCCTAAAATAGCTACAATGTAATTATAATTTATATTGTAGCTATATTAGGATTTATTTTACAGGTAAGTATTTAGCTTTAAATAGGAATAATTTATTTAATAAGAGTTAATTAATTTCGTTAGATTAAAATTATATTTAATTTAGGGGGGTGTTAGTGTTAGGGTTAGACTTAGCTTTATTGGTTAATACATTTATTAGAATAGCGGTGAGCTCCGGTCGGCAGATTAGGGGTTAATAATTGAAGTTAGGTGTCGGCGATGTTAGGGAGGGAAGATTAGGGGTTAATACTATTTATTATAGGGTTAGTGAGGCGGATTAGGGGTTAATAACTTTATTATAGTAGCGGTGCGGTCTGCTCGGCAGATTAGGGGTTAATAAGTGTAGGCAGATGGAGGCGACGTTGAGGGGGGCAGATTAGGGGTTAATAAATATAATATAGGGGTCGGCGGTGTTAGGAGCAGCAGATTAGGGGTACATAAGGATAACTTAAGTAGCAGCGCTTTGCGGTCGGCAGATTAGGGGTTAATTATTGTAGGTAGCTGGTGGCGACGTTGTGGGGGGCAGGTTAGGGGTTAATAAATATAATATAGGGGTCGGCGGTGTTAGGGGCAGCAGATTAGGGGTACATAAGTATAACGTAGGTGGCGGTCGGCAGATTAGGGGTTAAAAAAAATTAATCGAGTGGCGGCGATGTGGGGGGACCTCGGTTTAGGGGTACATAGGTAGTTTATGGGTGTTAGTGTACTTTAGAGCACAGTAGTTAAGAGCTTTATGAACCGGCGTTAGCCCAGAAAGCTCTTAACTATTGACTTTTTTCTGCGGCTGGAGTTTTGTCGTTAGATTTCTAACGCTCACTTCGGACACGACTCTAAATACCGGAGTTAGGAAGATCCCATTGAAAAGATAGGATACGCAATTGACGTAAGGGGATCTGCGGTATGGAAAAGTTGCGGCTGAAAAGTGAGCATTAGACCCTTTTTTGAGTGACTCCAAATACCAGAGGTAGCCTAAAACCAGCGTTAGAAGCCTCTAACGCTGGTTTTCACGGCTCCCGCCAAACTCCAAATCTAGCCGATAGGCAGGCACAGCAAGACTTGCACTGAGTATGTGAGCACCATAACCCCCTGAAAATAGTAACTAACACCTAATGCATGTGCAATTTCTATCTACCACCAGAAATAACTTACACCTATCGCATGCGCAATATCTGTCTACCTGTCAACCCCCCATCCCCCTCACTGCAATAACTAATAAACTATATTAAACCCTAATCTGCCAACCCCCACATCGCAAAATGTCTAATTAATCTATTAACCCTTAAACCACCATCACCCTAAAACGCAATATATACTGATTTGAACAGGCAATAGGATTTCAGTAGCTCTCATCCTATTGGCTGATTTGAATTTGAAGACTCAAATCAGCCAATAGGAATTCAAGGTACCCCATATTTAAACGTGTACTTTAAATTTAATCCTCAGTGTCCGGCGGTGATCATGCAAAGAGGATCTCCATGCTCCATGGCTCCGTGGTCGCCGGTCTTCATTTCCACCCTATGCTCCATGCCGGCTTGTTCCTGGATGAAGATAGAAAAGATAGCCGCTTGGAAGAAGACTTCAGCGACAGATTTTAGGAACCATGAGTACCTATCTGGGGATTAGACTTACGGCTAGATTACGAGTTGTGTGTTAGGGTAAAAAAGCAGTGTTAAGAGGTCCTAATGCTGCTTTTTTACGCCCGCTGCTATTCCGAGTCTTGAAGGTTTAGGGTCACCACACACTTCTTTGGCCTTACCGCAAAATGACTTACGTAAACTTCGTAAGGTCTTTTTTCTATGGGACTTCCATAGCGCTGATATTAAGAGTCTGTCCTGGGAGGCCAAAAAGTGAGCGGTACACCCTACCCCGTCAAGAGTCCTAACGCATTTAAAAGTCAGTAGTTATGAGTTTTATGGTACAACGCCGTAAAATAAAACTCATAACTAAAGTGCTAAAAAGTACACTAACACCCATAAACTACCTATTAACCCCTAGACCGAGGCCCTCCCACATCGCAAACACTATAATAAAAATTCTAACCCCTAATCTGCCGCTCCGGACAACGCCGCCACCTACATTATATTTATGAACCCCTAATATGATGCCCCTACATCGCCACCACCTACATTATATTTATTAACCCCTAATCTGCAACCGCCGACATCGCCGACACCTTCATTATAATTATTAACCCCTAATCTGCCGCTCCGGACACCGCCGCCACCTACATTATATGTATTAACCCCTAATCTGCCGCCCCAATGTCGCCGCAACCTACCTACATTTATTAACCCCTAATCTGCCGCCCCGAACGTCGCCGCCACTATATTAAAGTTATAAACCCCCTAAACCTAAGTCTAACCCTAACACACCCTAATTTAAATATAATTACAATAAATCTAAATAAATATTCCTATCCTTAACTAAATTATTCCTATTTAAAACTAAATACTTACCTATAAAATAAACCCTAAGCTAGCTACAATATAACTAATAGTTACATTGTAGCTAGCTTAGGGTTTATTTTTATTTTACAGGCAAGTTTGTATTTATTTGAACGAGGTAGAATAGTTACTAAATAGTTATTAACTATTTACTAACGACCTAGCTAAAATAAATACAAATTTACCTGTAAAATAAAACCTAACCTGAATTACACTAACACCTAACCTTACACTACAATTAAATAAATTAACTAAATTAAATACAATTAGCTAAATTAAATTAAATTAGCTAAAGTACAAACCCCCCCCTAAATTACAGAAAATAATAAACAAATTACAGATATTTAAACTAATTACACCTAATCTAATAGCTCTATTAAAATAAAAAAGTCCCCCCAAAATAAAAACAAACCCTAGCCTAAACTAAACTACCAATATCCCTTAAAAGGGCCTTTTGCGGGGCATTGCCCCAAAGTAATCAGCTCTTTTACCTGTAAAAAAAATACAAACAACCCCCCAACAGTAAAACCCACCACCCACACAACCAAACCCCCAAATAAAATACTAACTAAAAAAACTAAACTCCCCATTGCCCTGAAAAGGGCATTTGGATAGGCATTGCCCTTAAAAGGGCAGTTAGCTCTATTGCAGCCCAAAGTCCCTAACCTAAAAATAAAACCCACCCAATACACCCTTAAAAAAACCTAACACTAACCCCCTGAAGATCGACTTACCGGGAGACGTTTTCATCCAAGCCGGGCCGAAGTCCTCAACGAAGCTGGGAGAAGTCTTTATCCAAGCCCGGTGAAGTGGTCCTCCAGACGGGCAGAAGTCTTCATCCAGAAGGCATCTTCTATCTTCATCCATCCGGCGCGTAGCGGGTCCATCTTCAAGACATCCGACGTGGAGCATCCTCTTCATCCGGAGTCTTCTTACTGAATGAAGGTTCCTTTAAGTGACGTCATCCAAGATGGCGTCCCTTAGATTCCTATTGGCTGATAAAATTCTATCAGCCAATCGGAATTAAGGTAGAAAAAATCCTATTGGCTGATGCAATCAGCCAATAGGATTGAAGTAAAATCCTATTGGCTGATCCAATCAGCCAATAGGATTGAGCTCGCATTCTATTGGCTGATTGGAACAGGTGGAACTTTTTTTTTTGGAACGTTTTTGCAGGTGTTAGACTTTTTCTCAGCCGGCTCTCCCTGTTGATTCTTATGGGGAAATCGTGCACGAGCACGTACGACCAGCTCACCGCTGACTTAAGCAGCGCACACTTCTTGTCTTTTAATTACGAGTTTCTGAAAACTCGTAATACCAGCGCTGCAGGTAAGTGAGCGGTGAGACAAAACTGCTCGTTAGCACCGCATAGCTTCTAACGCAAAACTCGTAACCTTGGCCTTAGGCTTTTTTTTTATTTTTTGGGTTTTGTTTTTTTTTTAGATCAGGGTTTTAATGGGCCTTTGAAAAAAAACTGAATGCCCTTTTAAGGGCAGTAAAAGAGTTGAATGCCCTTTTAAGGGTAATGCCCATACAAATGCCCCTTTAGGGGCAATGGGTAGTTTAGGATTTTTTTAGTGTTAGTTTTTTTTATTTTGGGGGTTTGGTGGGTGGGGGGTTTTACTGTTAGAGGGGGGATTTAGTATTTTATAAGGTAATAGAGCTGTTTAACTTAGGGCAATGTCCTACAAAAGGCCCTTTTAAGGGCTATTGGTAGTTTAGCATTAGATAAGTGGGTGTTTCATTTTTTTTTTTTGTCACAGGGATTAGGTTTCATTTTTTTATTTTTGATCATTTAGTTTTTTATTTTATGTAATGTTAGAATTTTTTATTTTTTGTAATCTTATTTGAATTTTTTTTTTTATTTTTTTTTTAAGCAATGTTAGCTTTTTTTATTTTAATTGTTTGTAACATTTTTTATTTATTTAGGTAATTGGGGTTAATTTAGGGGGTGTTAAGTTAGGGCATGTTAGGTTAAGGTGCTTAGTTATTTAAGTAGTTATTTGCGTTGTGTGGGTTTGGCGGTTTAGAGGTTAATAGTTTTATTAGGATTATTGCATTGTGTGGGTTTGGTGGATTAAGGGTTAATAGATTTATAAGGTTTGTTGCGATGTGGGTGAATGGCGTATTAGGGGTTAATACATTTAATAGGTAGTTTGCAATGTTGGGGTTGGTGGATTTAGGGGTTAATACTTTTACTAGGTAGATCGCGATGTGGGTGAATGACAGATTAGGGGTTCCTAGTTTAATTAGGCATATTGCGTTGTGGGGGGTTCTCAGTTTAGGGGTTAATACATTTATTATTAGTTGTCATGTGGGGTTGATGGTGGATATAGGGGTTTTAAGTGTCGGGTTTATTTTTGGGAGGCGTGTTAGACTTTTACAGGAGATTTGACAATTTTTTTTATTTTCTTAGGCGCCGGCAGTTTCTAAAGTGCCGCAAGTCCCTGGCGGCTCCAGAAATTTGTATTTACGCTCATTTCTGGACATAGCTAGTTTATCCGATTTACAGCACTTTATCAACTGCCGGCGCCATATATGTGATACCCTGATGTGCAAGGTGAAATTACGGGTGGCGCGAGTTTCAGCAGTTGCGCTGAAGCTTGCGCCACATATGTAATCTCGCCCTAGGTAATCCTCTTACAAGTGGCTGAAGAAAACTATCAATCAAATCAGAGAGAGGCTCATTAACATAAGTCATCTGTTGAGTGAATTTCTTCTCCTTTTGTATGTGCCCTCCCCTGCCTGTTTGGCTGTTGTATGTCCTTTCCCTCTTTTGCCACTATGTATATTTCTCTTCTCCCACTGGGCAGTCTCTGCTTGTTTGTTTTTTGAGGCATTCGATTGGGAGGATTCAACAGGTGTTTGCAGGACTACGGGTATTGGCTCCTCTGTACCGCCCTCATAATCTGAGGATTCGATTTCATACTCAGTGTCAGAGAAGGTTACATTCGTTCATTTTCTTCTTCTTTTCCTTTGTCGCCTCCTTTCCTTATTCGCTCCACGATTTAAGTTGTCTTGAGAGTCCCACTGTTTGATGATCATAATCATATTTATCAAGGGAAATGTTTCTTGATTTAAATTCTCATAATTCCTATTGGAATGTGATCGTGTTTTTTTCAAATTGCTTGTCCTAGATTTTAAAGTCTGGATCTTTTTGGGCTGTTTTTAACCTTTCCTGTATTTCCTTTATTTCAAGAAAAAGATCATTCTTCTGTTTCTGTTTATATTCAATCAGTAGCTAAAGTATCCAAAATGGCATTCAATTTATTTATAAAGTCTACTTCTGAAACTCTGAATGAATGAAGGACATTTTCTGATGCATAATCCCCTTGGGATATGTTTATTATGCTTATATATTAAAAAGATTTTATTTCCAGCTCAAGTTTTAAATCCTTCTTTCTTAGAGCATCAATTTTATAAAACAGAGACTATCAATAGTGTGCAACACTTCCTCCTCATATTGTGACACAGTAGCCTCAAACTGTTACATCAATCTCTTTATGGGATGGTGGGAGCAGTCTCATGTTTTTAGGGAAAGAAACCCTTATCGTAATAATGTCATCTTTTATGCTCAATATATAGATGATCTGATTTTCATCCTAGAGTGCAATGAGGAAACATAGAGAGATGGCGTTCCAAGCAGCGACTACGGACCTGGCGTGATAACCGGAAGTGACACCGGCTTCAGTGCAGTCTTCCCATAGTGAGCCAACGGAGTGCCGTAGCAGTGGCGAAACCCAGCCACTATACAAGTGCAAAACGAGGTTGAAAAGCAGGCACTGCTCAAAGGGGTTCCATAAAAATTTAAGACACAAGTTGTCAGACAACTTGTGTCTTAAATCCCCTGCCTTGTACTTGTCTTTTTTGTACCTTTTTTCCTAAGCGCATCTTACAGTGATTGTAGCTGTTTACTTTTTAACATGTTGAAATAAAGGATTACAGTTTTAAAGAACCCCTTTGAGCAGTGCCTGCTTTTCTTCCTCGTTTTGCAATGAGGAAACAACTATGGGATTTTGTGATGATCTAAACAGAAATAATTGTGGTATTGTATTATTGGGAGAGCAAAGTACCAGTAAAATACATTTTCTGGATATTACTATCTCTAGCAATTTGGGTAAAGAGGCTATTGAGACTGACATATATAGAAAACATACTTGCAGGAAACACAATTCTTGACTATAGCTCCGGCCATTAATGACACACATTACATTGTCTTCCTAAGGGCCAATGTATTAGGGCTAAAAGTAATTGCACTAATCAGGAAAGCTATAGAAAACAAGCACAGGTTATTACACAACGTCTGAAAGAGAGAGGGTATGATGATTATACCCTTAATAAAGCCACAATGGAGGTGGATCTTATCCCTAGAGAGAAATTACAATGCTATTGTCATGTTTTTTCCTACTTACTGTCTCTTTAACTTGGGGTTGGTCTAATACGTTTACTCACTGTTTCCTTGCTCAGTATTGCAGTTGCTGTCTACAAAGAACCTGCACATCTAGCTGCATCTATATTCACTGTAATAGTGAATACCTTAGTGCACCTACTAGGATTTCAAGCAGTGATCTGTTTAGCCTGAACGGCTCCTTCGCTTACACATTACTCTGACGCAACAGAAGATCCTCAAGCGTTTCTTTGAAGTCCCGCCTACTCTCTCTGAAGTCCCGCCTACTCTCTCTGAAGTCCCGCCTACTCTCTCTGAAGTACCACCTACTCTCTCTGAGTCTTCGCGATAAAACTTACTGATCGGTTGTGGCCGCCCCTGTACTACCTCCCTCTCTCCGTATAAGCTTACGAAGTGCTACTATCTGTAAGCAACTCACTGCTACTAATCCTACTGTGTTAATTTGCTGCTACATCAAGTCTGCATATCGCTAGCGCATCTCTCCATACTTGTCTTGATCTACTATGTCGTCAAGTTCCGGCCCTTATACATACACACATGACTAATGTTTATTTACAAAACAACCCAACAACCCAAATAAAAACACTAGACTTAGCGTTGGTGCAAATTGGCCGCAGCCCCTTTATTTAAATAAATAACCTTTATAGAAAAACTTTAATTAACTCAATAAATAACAGTGCAAATATTGTAACCACATTGTACATAACATAGACATAAACAGTAGTGCTAGTCCATACTAATTTCTTTATATATATATATATATATATATATATGGCCGTCACTCCACCCACTGGACCCAACCGTGCAAGTGATTGAGCCCGTCAGCAATAAAACACAGAAGTCTCTAAGGAACCCCTTGCCCTTAGAGACCCCCAACTTGAAAGTTCCCCCCATGGGAATGCAAAATACCACCACACTAACAAATTGGCCATAACCTGCTGTAATTGTAAGGGCTAGCATCCCC
Organism: Bombina bombina; assembly: GCF_027579735.1. Taxonomy (NCBI): domain Eukaryota; kingdom Metazoa; phylum Chordata; class Amphibia; order Anura; family Bombinatoridae; genus Bombina; species Bombina bombina. Next base: position 15,157,523 of record NC_069499.1, on the reverse strand, counting down.
GCCCCAGACTGTGACAACAACCTCAATAAAAAAACAAGCAACAAAACATAGGGAAGGGAGGGAGGGAGATGCTTATAGAAATCTTCTCAACAACAACTGCTGGCTTTCTCGCTCAGCTGCAAGGATAACTAACCTCCCCCACTCCGCCCCTGTCTCCTCCGATTTTACCACTCCCCGGGCCTCTTCCTCTGCTGTCAAAGCTCCCTCCAGCTATGCTTTGCACCACCTCCAGGAGCCCCTTTATCTACTATGTCGTCAAGTTCCGGCCCTTATATATATATACACACATGACTAATGTTTATTTACAAAACAACCCAATAACCCAAATAAAAACACTAGACTTAGCGTTGGTGCAAGTGATTGAGGCCGTCAGCAATAAAACACAGAAGTCTCTAAGGAACCCCTTGCCCTTAGAGACTCAACTTGAAAGTTTCCCCCATGGTAATGCAAAATACCACCACACTAACAAATTGGCCATAACCTGCTGCAATTGTAAGGGCTAGCACCCCCGCCACAGACTGGCCTGAAAAAATTCAGCCCAGTCCCACCAACATTGCAACCTTACTTAAAACCTCTTTAAAGTCAAGGATAAACAGCTGCAGACCAAAGTCATTGAGATGCACCCCATCCGGCGAATAAAATTCACCCTGACCCACCTCCGCTAAGTCTGGATGATGAACAACTGAACCACCCAGTCTCCTGACAAAGGACCCCATCAGTTTGTTAATCTTTCGCCTGCTTCTGTCTAACTGCGCCGGATCCCAAGCCACTCTCCAAACCCTCCTGAGCAAGATGTCAGACCATACAATCCTCAATGTAGGATGTAAATCAACCAACCTCCCTATATCCCTCTTCATGCTTCTCACCAACTCCCTCTGTGGCAGAAAACCAAGATCATTGCCCCCTGCATGAACCAACAACACAGTCGGAGGCTGAAAACGTTTGCAGTAATCCACCACTAGGGGCAACAACCTGTCCCAACGGAGCCCCCTAACCCTGAACCATTTACCATCACAATGGGACTTAGGAAAACCCAACGGCAATCCATCCACTTTCACTGAAGCCGCTCTCCGAGCCCAATAAATAAAAGAGTGGCAGACTAGCCACAAACGCTCCATACCTAGAACATAGAAAATAAAAGTAACCAACCACATAAAACACCCAACTCAGGACGGACATACAGTCGAAACCTTCCTGATCCCCACCTAACAATGCCCTTAACCACAGTATCAGATAATCCCCTCACCGAAGCCTCAGTTGCCACCCCTATGCGAAAAGAATAAGACCCAAATTCCCTCGCATTAAAACCCAACTGACCCAATACCCTGTTTAAAACTGCCCTGAACTGGAACTGCGACAAAGGCCTACAATCCTGGTGAACCAATAACGGACCCCCTACCAGGGGCTGAACACTCAAATAAGTCTTCAGACAAAGCCAAGGATAAACTTCCAAACCACTAGAAAAAAGGACTATCATCCTACAGTTTCCCAACTGGTCTGTTTTACTCCTCCTCAGAAATATCTCTACTTTAGAATCAAACAGGGACACATCTGCCAACGCCAAACCATCCATGTAGGATACATTTTTACTAACTAGCTCCGATATTCGGAATGCCCCAAAAAATGCAAAAACAAAATCCAAACGGAACAAACAGGCCTCAAAAGCAGACACACATACCATCTCCAATACCCGATAAATACTACTTAGCAATAAGAAAGTAATAGGGTGTCTCCGATCAGGAGAAGACCCAACCGAACCCTTCTTCAAACCCTTGAGAACCTCAAAACCCTTAGTAATATCTCTTAAACCTAATAATTTAAAGCGAAAGGCTAATGCTGCCAAACGCCTGTCCATAGCAGAATGCGACAAGTTCAAAGACCCCCACTCCCACACCCATTCCAAAAGAAACCTGTGAGATCAGATACCCCTTCACACACCGCTTTGGAAGACAGCCATGACTCCCATTCCCACCACACTCTAGAGTATGCCATCCAAGTACCTGGCGCCAGTGAATCCTTTACCAATCCAGCCAATCCTCCACTCTAAGCCGCCACAAGGAACTTGGGTATGGGCAACCCTCCACGTCTGCATGAGGAGTCAACTCTCGAAAATGATGCCAATGACACTTCAGGACCAGTAATCTCAACAATCTCAATTCAGGCAAAGACGTCGCCGTCAATGTATTCAACGCATACACGACACCCATATTATCAGAATAGAATACAACCGACCCATTGCACAAATCAACCTCCCAGACAAACAGCGAAACCACGATCGGGAATAACTCCAAATACAGGTTCTTAACCAAACCCAATGCAAACCGTTCAGCCGGCCACTCAGCCGCACACCAGTGACCCATAAAATAGGTCCCGAAACCACAACCCCCTGCCGAATTAGTCACAAGCCCCAGCTCTTCGTTGGACACTCTAACAGTCTGAATCAAAGTCGAGCCATTAAAGCTCATCAGGAAAACCACCTCCAAACCTTCAAGTCATCTTTCATCTCTTTGGATAATCGTATAAAATGATGTGGTTTAGACACCCCAGCAGTAGCCAAAAATAACTTCCTGCAGAAAACCCTCCCTATCTGGATAATTCTACTCGCAAAGTTAAACTTGCCTACCAAGGATTGGAGTTCACGGAGCGTAACCTTCTTCGCCAGCAATGAGCGGTCAATAACCTCTAATAGGTCAGACACCTTGTCACTAGGAAGCCTACATTCCATGTTCACCGAATTGATTGTAATGCCCAAGAAACAGGACCCTCAGATTTTCCAAGTGCAATGGGCACATCATAGTCAAACGTCACCTTGAGGCAAACATCCCTCAAGATTTTACAAGTCCCTGAACCAGATGGACCCACAAACAAGAAGTCGTCAAGGTAGTGAACCAATGACAAAAGGCCCAACCTTTTCCGATACTACCAATTCCAGAAATGCGCTAAAATGCTCAAAGAGCGAACATGAGATGGAGCATCCCATTGGCAAACACAGGTCAACGTAGTAAAAGCCATTTACACAACCGCCCAACAAATGATGTGATGACGGCTGAAACCGGCAGAAGCCTAAAGGCCGCCTCAATGTCAATTTTCGTCAACAATGCAGAAGTACCCGCCTTCCTAACTAAGCCAACTGCCTGATCAAAAAATGCATATTTAACAGAGGCCAACTCCTGTGGAATACCATCATTAACCGATCCCCCTTTTGGGAAAGATAAATGGTGTATTAGCCTGAACTTTCTAGCCTCCCTTTTCGGAACCACCCCAAGGGGGGATATCCTCAAATCTGAAATGGGAGGACCCACAAACGGACCAGCCATGCACCCTAAAGATACCTCTTTCCGCAGCTTGTCAAGGACCACACCCGGCCATAAGTGAGCAGACTTTAAATTACCGTGAAAAACCCCACAACCCCCTTGTGACAGAATCACAAAACTGAACTGGAAACCATGAAGCAACAATGCCGCTTTCTCATGACAACCCCAACGTCTAGCGTACAGGACGAGCCAAGGTTCAATTGCGCTTATTTTTGCCCCCTTTGTCAGGCGCCTCACAGGCTCCACCCGGATTACCCTTTTGGAAATGCTTTGCATAGGGGTGGGAGCCCCCACACCCAGAGCATTCATGTTTAAACTTGCATGTGGCTCCCCATTTACAGAATTTCTCATTATATGCAAAGCAATGCCCTCTCTTAACCGATGCCGGGGACCCACTGGCGGGAGGGCCACCGGCTCCCGACCGAAAGGACTGGGAAGCTCTCAAAGGTGTCATTATCTTGAGCCATAATCCCATGTCCCAGTCGTCCCACTTCATATCTGGTTTTACCGACAGCCGTGGCCTAAACTGCTCATCATAGGACCACCATGCCATACCCCCATACGTCCTCTGAGCAGCTGCAACCTCATCCAGGTAACAAAACAATGACCCGTCTGAGAATCTACCAGAAAAAACACTAGCATATATTACAAAGGCCTGGAACCAATTTGTAAAGGTTTTTGGCAACTTCCTGTATCGTCTTTTCCGTTCCTCCTCCTCCTTCTTCGCGACATCCTTTTTTGAATCCTCAGGAATCTCAAAAGACTGCTCAAGAGGGAGAAGGGAGAACAACTCAAAAAATTCCCTCTTATATATTTTTTCCTTAACCTCCAACGTTAAATGCATCCCTAACGGCCCAATGGAGCAGAGGCAAGACCGAGACATCGCAGTGTCGGCAACCCTCAATTTCGCCCCATCAACTGGCTTAGGGCTAATGCTAGGGAGCGCCCCCGTCAGACCAGGGCTTTTAACCGCAATAGGAGAAACACCCTCCCCCACTACAGGGACTGGAGTGCCACTAACTTTGACCCTCCCTAACCCAGGGACACCCAGAGCACCGGCCCCAGGGACCCATACCCTTTCCACAGAGGCTCCAGCAGTAGGGCCGTCCCTCTCCAACGTCAACAGCAACTCCCTCAAACTCGCAACTACTCTACCAGCCACCGAATCACTGTCAACACCCCTATCACACCTGTCCATGACATCCCTCCCCCGCACATTCAAACTCATCTCACCTGTCAAGTTTTCCGCTGAATGCTGCCCACCTGAGGCACCGTCAAGCGTTGCCTGGAGCCCGCCTAAGCATTGCTCCATCCTCCTTTTGCCACCTTCCTGTATCATGACAACTGGACGTCCATGCTGATCCGGCTGCCGTGGTTGTTCCTGAAAACCTCTACCAACACTACCCCCCCTGTGCAGGCTGGTACCCCTAGCCATAATCACCTCTTTTCCCCTCTTTGGAGCTCATCATCACCAGACCAGGCCACCTCCGCCACTGGCCGTCGATGTGATCTACCCCTAGACACACCAACATATTCCCCAGGCCTATTTGGCCGCCTGGCACCCCCCCTATTACCCAGAGTGACCGCCGTATATAACATGGTCCCACTCAGATCACCAGACACCCTGGCTGCAACACCCCGCCTCACCTGGCTTTTGCCAACAGGTTGAACCTCCTGCTGCATAATGTCGTCAGGCTCCAAGCGAATAGAATCTGTCCAGGAGCCGTGTAGGCCAGAGAACTCCTCCTCAAGGCCGTCAAAGATGTCCGCCACTTTGGATAAACCAGGCTGAGGCCCTGGCCATTACCCAGTGGGACTAGGGTCCGCAAAAGAAAAACTGATATGTGAGTCACCTACCACAACTACCCCAACCACCCTCTAATCCAAAGGGACCCCAGGAGGGGAGTGGGTATGGGACTTATCACCAAACCCCCCAAAACGACCAACATGCTGCACCCTGGCCCCAGGAGATGGGGGAAAAAACTCCTCATCTGAAGAATTTAGATACAAGTCAACTACCCCAGCATCCAGCTCAAACACATCCCCATCATCACCTGAACCATAATCAAGATCTACCAGGGCCCCTGTAAGCCTAATAGGGAGTTCATGCCCACCCAAACCAGCTATCCCACCCTCAATAACCCTGTGGCTTGCCGTATCAGCAAAGGGCTGCTCCTCAACAACAAAGGCCCCACTGCTCATAGAAACCTGCGCATTAGCCAGCAAACATTCCCCCTCACTTTCACTATCATCTACAACCCCCCAAAGGAACAGGAAAGCCCACCAATACCATGCCCTACCCTCTGATTAGGAGCCCCCTCCCCCTTCGTCTTAAGCCTCTCAGGCCATAAGCCATGGTGGCAGGGCCAGAGACAGCTCTCAGCTCCGGTTCTTCGCCACTCCCATCCACCAATGACATCACCGCCGCCGGACCCACAGATGAAAGGGGAACATCCAATGCCACTGGACCTGCTTGCTTCCTCCCCTGACCAGCAACAGCCTTCTTACCACCACCGGAACGCCTGTGAACCTCAGGACTCAGGCGAGATGGAGGCCTGGACCGCCTCGTGGACCTCTTCCGGACTCCTGATGTGGCTTCAACCGGATCCTGCAAACAACCTCCCAGATGAACCCGGACCTGAGACTCTAGCCAGGTATGACCCTTTTCTTTCGCAGCCTCCAGGAGCCTACCCAGCAACTTCTCTACCTAGCCAGGAACAAAGATGCTTATAGAAATCCTCTCAACAACAACTGCTGGCTTTCCCGCTCAGCTGCAAGGCTAAATAACCTTCCCCACTCCGCCCCTGTCTCCTCCTGTTCTACCACCCCCGGGCCTCTTCCTCTGAGGTTAAAGCTCCCTCCAGCTATGCTTTGCACCGCCTCCAGGAGCCCCTTTCATTCTGTTACTGGTAATCAGTTATATTTTTCATATGTAATCTCCATCTATTGTTTTGTTTTCCGTTAAACAATGCTGGCTCTTAGTTTTTCCCTTTTTTTAATGAGGGTATCTTATGCTCCAACTAGATTACATTTTCATACTTCCACTATGTTTGCTTCCTATTTATAATTACAGTTGTACAGGGAATCTGCTCTGACTGCTTAAAAATAAAACATAGAGAAAAAGGGGGGTAAATAAAAAAGCGCTAGAGCCCCTAAGCCTCTAATTACTACTATCTTCTTACTAGATAGTGAATAATTTGAGGGAGATGGGGAGGTGGAAATGAGGTGCTAGAGATAGCACTAGGGGTTAAAAGTACTATATGAATAAATAAAAATAAAATAATAAAAATAAATCATACCATTTCTTCTGACAATTGCAATAAATAGCTAAAGGTTGTTACGATATCCCCAAATGATTACATATTACCGTACCATAAGCTACATTACTCTAAAGATATCATAGATAACTAACAGCTAGATTTAGAGTTCTGTGTTAGCCATCCAAACCAGCGTTAGGGGGTCCTAACGCTGGTTTTTACCGCCCGCTGGTATTTAGAGTCAGTCAGGAAAGGGTCTAACGCTCACTTTCCAGCCGTGACTTTTCCATACCGCAGATCCCCCTACGCCAATTGCGTATCCTATCTTTTCAATGGGATCTTTCTAACGCTGGTATTTAGAGTCTTGGCTGAAGTGAGCGGTAGAAATCTGGAAAAGTGGACGTGGTTAGAAAGATAACCACTGCAAAGAGTACACTTGTAGCACTCAAGAGCTAGATAAGTTTAATGAATTATACAAAAAAGTTCAATATGGCATATGAATGTGTTCAGATATAGCACCAATCTCTAAATATATGATGGACCTCTTCAGCCCCCGCATGGATGAAGACTTCAGCCGGATGATGGACCTATTCAGCCCCCGCTTGGATGAAGACATCGCCCGGATTGGATGAAGAATTCGGCTCGGCTGAGTGAAGACGACTCAAGGTAGGAAGATCTTCAGGGGGTAGTGTTAGGTTTATTTAAGGGGGGTTTGGGTTAGATTAGGGGTATGTGGGTGGTGGGTTGTAATGTTGGGGGGGTATTGTATGTTTTTTTTTACAGGCAAAAGAGCAGAATTCTTTGGGGCATGCCCCGCAAAAGGCCCTTTTAAGGGCTGGTAAGGTAAAAGAGCTTTACAATTTTTATTTTAGCATAGGGTAGGGCATTTTTTTTATTTTGGGGGGCTTTGTTATTTTTTTAGGGGGCTTAGAGTAGGTGTAATTAGTTTAAAATTCTTGTAATCTTTTTTTATTTTTTGTAATTTAGTGTTTGTTTTTTTTGTAATTTAGTTAAGTTGATATAATTGTAGGTAATTGTAGGTATTTTATTTAATTAATTTATTGATAGTGTAGTGTTAGGTTTAATTGTAACTTAGGTTAGGATTTATTTTACAGGTAATTTTGTAATTATTTTAACTAGGTAGCTATTAAATAGTTATTAACTATTTAATAGCTATTGTACCTGGTTAAAATAAATACAAAGTTGCCTGTAAAATAAATATTAATCCTAAAATAGCTACAATATAATTATTATTTATATTGTAGCTATATTAGGGTTTATTTTACAGGTATTTAGCTTTAAATAGGATTAATTTATTTAATAAGATTTATTTTATTTCGTTAGATAAAAATTATATTTAATTTAGGGGGGTGTTAGGGTTAGACTTAGCTTTAGGGGTTAATACATTTATTAGTAGCGATGAGGTCCGGTCAGCAGATTAGGGGTTAATAATTGTAGGTAGGTAGCGGCGACGTTGGGGGGGGGCAGATTAGGGGTTAATAAATATAATATAGGGGTCGGCGGGGGTTAGGGGCAGCAGATTAGGGGTTCATAGGGATAACGTAGGTTGCGGCGGTGTACGGAGAAGCAGATTAGGGGTTAAAAATAATATGCAGGGGTCAGCGATAGCGGGGGCAGCAGATTAGGGGTTAATAAGTGTAAGGTTAGGGGTGTTTAGACTCGGGTTTCATGTTAGGGTGTTAGGTGCAGACTTAGAAAGTGTTTCCCCATAGGAAACAATGGGGCTGCGTTAGGAGCTGAATGCTGCTTTTTTGCAGGTGTTAGGTTTTTTTTCAGCTCAAACTGCCTCATTGTTTCCTATGGGGGAATCATGCATGAGCACGTTTTTGAAGCTGGCCGCGTCCGTAAGCACCGCTGGTATTGAGAGTTGCAGTGGCGGTAAATTATGCTCTACGCTCCCTTTTTGGAGCCTAACGCAGCCCTTCTGTGAACTCTAAATACCAGCGGTATTTAAAAGGTGCGGGGGAAAAAATACACGCGTAGCTAACGCACCCCTTTGGCCGCAGAACTCTAAATCTAGGAGTCTGTTTTAACTGTTTCTGCAAGTTTTGACAAATGATATGTATTTTTTAAATTAAGCAAATAACTCTGCTTTCTTCTACAAGATATGACAAGTCCACGGATTTCATCCTTACTTGTGGGATATTAACCTCCTGCTAACAGGAAGTGGCAAAGAGCACCACAGCAGAGCTGTATATATAGCTCCTCCCTTCCCTCCACCTTCAGTCATTCTCTTTGCCTGTGTTAGTAATAGGAAGAGGTAAAGTGAGGTGTTAGTTTAGATTCTTCAATCAAGAAGTTTTTTATTTTAGAATAGTGCCAGAGAGTGCTATTTTCCTCAGGGGGAAATCGTCAGTCTATTTGCTTCACAAGAAAAAGAAGTGGAAACATATTTTTTCTGCCCTGATGTTTATGATCTTAGTAAAACATTATCTAATATCCATAATGGTTCCCACAATGTAGCTGAAGGTATGTGTGAGAAAATCTTCAGTGTGGAGACCGGTGTCTTGCTACAAGCAACTTTGAGGTATGTGCAGTCTTTTATTTTCTGGGGAGACTTGGTATACCAGAAGAGGCTGACATTGCCCTCTATAGGGGGAAGGGGAAGGAGTATGCACTAACAAAAATATTTGTGTATCTGAAATCCCTTTTGATTAATTATTTATTTATTCATGGCCTGAAGTTGATAGAAGGGCTTATGTATGGGCTTGACGCTGGCAGACTTAAGTGGTTTATGGATGTATGCAGGGGTTTGGTCTGCATTAGGATCGCATGTTTTTTAATTTTACTTTTTATGGCAGGCATGTTTGTTTGGACCCATGTGGGTCCAAGTCACAATTCAGTAAACCCACGGTGGGCGGGGCCTATTTTTGCACGCTCCGTCGCGCAGTCTTCATTGCCATCACATAGCTGAACAGAGGCTGGAGACCTAAGTTTTTTGCACTTGATAAAGTCCTATCTATATTCCGGACATCTGTGTTCATTTCGAGGGCAGGTAGGCTCCACAGCAGAGCTGTGGCGTGGTGCATTGGCCAACAAATTGTTTAAATGGTTTATTTAATAAAATTTATAGTCTGAGTGTTATACTGTGTTTTGGGCTTATCCTGCAAGTGGATGCAATATTAAGGAGCATTTTGAGACACATTAAAACAGTTTTTTTCTGGCTAAAAAGCGTTTCTGCAGGTTTTTGGTGTTAATTTTTATTGTTTTGTTAGTATAATCAATACTCAATATTTAGCAAGGTACGACTATTCTCAGTATTGCTAGTCTGTTTAACATGTCGGACAGTGAGGAGGAAACTCCTTGTTCTATGTGTTTAGATGCCACTGTGGAACCCCCTCTAACTTTTTGTACCTCGTGTACTGAGAGGGCCTTACAATGCAAAGCACAAATTTTAGGTAAAGAAAATGTGTGTAAAGATGATTCTCAGGCTGAAGGGAATCAGAGTGTACCGCCAGTTTCTCCCCAAGCGTCACAACTTCTAACGCCCACCCAAGCGATGCCTGGTTCTTCAACCACGTCTAACTCATTTACTCTGCAGGATATGGCTGCAGTTATGTCAACTACCCTTACAGAGGTGTTATCTAAGTTGCCAGTGTTACAGGGTAAACGCAGTAGGACAGAGGATAATGTGAATGCTGATCACTCTGATGCGTTGTTGGCTATTTCTGATGTACCCTCTCAGGGATCTGAATTGGGGGTTAGAGATCTTCTATCTGAGGGGGAACTTTCCGAATCGGGAAGTGCGTTACCTCAGACAGACTCGGACGTTATGTCATTTAAATTTAAGCTTGAACATCTCCATCTTTTATTTAGGGAGGTTTTAGCGACTCTGGATGACTGTGACCCTATTGTGGTACCACCAGAGGAGTTGTGTAAAATGGACAAATACTTGGAGGTACCTGCTTACACTGACGATTGGAGAAATTGTTAAGAGGGAATGGGACTAACCGGTGTCCCGTTCACTCCCTCTCCTCATTTCAAAAAAATGTATCCTATATCTGACACTGTTCGGGACTTCTGGCAATCAGTCCCTAAGGTGGAAGGAGCTATATCTACCTTGGCTAAGCATACAACTATTCCTATTGAGGACAGCTGCGCTTTCAAAGACCCTATGGATAAGAAATCGGAGGGTCTCTTGAATAAAATGTTTATTCATCAGGGTATCCTCTTGCAACCTACGGCATGCATTGTACCAGTTACAACTGCGGCAGCCTTTTGGTTTGAGGCCCTGGAAGAGTCTCTTAAGACTGAGACTCCTTTAGAAGATATTTTTTAGATAGAATTAAGGCTCTCAAGCTGGCTAATTCTTTTATCACAGATGACGCCTTTCAAATTGCTAAATTGGCGGCTAAGAATGCTGGATTTTGGCATGTAGAGCGCTATGGTTAAAGTCTTGGTCTGCTGATGTATCATCTAAATCACAGCTTTTGGCTATTCCTTTCAAGGGTAAGACCCTATTCGGGCCTGACTTGAAGGAAATAATTTCTGATATCACTGGAGGTAGGGGTCATCTCCTACCTCAGGATAAGGCTGTTAAAGTGAGGGGTAAACAGAATAATTTTCGTTCCTTTCGGAATTTTAAAGGAGTACCCTCTTCTTCCTCTTCCTCCACAAAACAGGAAGGGAATTTTGCTCAGGCCAAGTCCGTCTGGAGACCCAACTAAGCTTGGAACAAGGGTAAACAAAACAAGAAGTTTGTTGCTACTACCAAGTCGGCATGAAGGGGCGGTCCCCGATCCGGGACCGGATCTAGTAGGGGGCAGACTTTCTCTCTTTGCCCAGGCTTGGGAAAGAGATGTTCAGGACCCCTGGGCACTAGAAATCATGACCCATGGGTATCAACTGGAATTCAAAAGTTTTCTCCCAAGAGGGAGGTTTCTTCTTTCACGGTTGTCTGTAGACCAGATAAAAAGAAAGGCATTCTTACGTTGTGTAAAATACCTCTCCACTATGGGAGTAATTTGTCCTGTCCCAAGACTAGAGCAGGGACGGGGGTTTTATTCAAATCTTTTCGTGGTTCCCAAAAAAGAGGGAACGTTCAGACCCATTTTAAATCTCAAGAGTCTAAACAAGTTTCTCAGTGTTCCATCCTTCAAGATGGAAACCATTCGTTCAATTTTACCAATGATTCAGGAGGGTCAATATATGACTACCATGGACTTGAAGGATGTATACCTGCATATTCCTATCCACAAGGATCATCATCAGTACCTAAGGTTTGCCTTCCTGGACAAGCATTTTCAGTTTGTGGCTCTTCCCTTTGGGTTGGCCACAGCACCCAGAATCTTCACGAAGGTTCTAGGGTCCCTTCTGGTGGTTCTCAGACCGCAGGGCATAGCAGTGGAGCCTTATCTGGATGATATTCTGATTCAGGTGTTGACTTATCATCTAACAAAGTCTCAAACAGACAAAGTGTTAGCAGTTCTGAGATCTCACGGATCTCAGAAAGTCAAAGAATGCCAAGCTCCCGAGATACGGATCCAGATCAAGGGATTCTCAGGCCGAACTGATAGATGCCTTGGCAGTGCCTTGGTCGTTCAACCTAGCTTATGTGTTTCCACCGTTTCCTCTCCTTCCCCAGGTGATTGCTCGGATCAAACAGGAGAGAGCTTCAGTAATTCTAATCGCGCCTGCGTGGCCACGCAGGACTTGGTATGCAGATCTGGTGGAGATGTCCTCTCTGCCTCAGTGGAAACTTCCAGTAAGACAGGACCTTCTCATTTAAGGTCCTTTCCAACATCCAAATCTAATTTCTCTGCAACTGACTGCTTGGAGATTGAACGCTTAATTTTATCTAAGCGGGGATTCTCTGATTCGGTCATAGATACTTTGATTCAGGCATGTAAGCCTGTCACTAGAAAAATCTATCATAAGATATGGCATAAATATCTTTTTTGGTGTGAATCCAAGGGCTACTCATGGAGTAAAGTTAGGATTCCCAGGATTCTGTCTTTTCTCCAAGAAGGATTGGAGAAGGGGTTATCAGCAAGTTCCTTAAAGGGACAAAATCTCTGCTTTATCAATTTTGTTACATAAACGTTTGGTGGACATTCCAGACGTTCAATCTTTTCGTCAGACTCTAACCAGAATTAAACCTGTGTTTAGACCATTTGCTAGTTCTTAGTGTTCTTCAAGGGGTTTCCGTTTGAACCTATGCATTCCATAGATATTAAGTTATTATCTTGGAAAGTTTTGTTTTTGGTTGCTATTTCTTCTGCTCGTAGAGTTTCTGAGCTTTCCACGTTACAATGTGATTAGCCTTATCTTATCTTCCATTCTGATAAGGTGGTTTTATGTACCAAACCTAGTTTTCTTCCTAAGGATGTTTCTAATAAGAATATTAATCAGGAAATTGTTGTTCCTTCATTATGTCCTAACCCTTCTTCTAAGAAGGAGCGTAGGTTACATAACCTGGACGTGGTCTGTGCCCTGAAGTTTTATTTGCAGGCGACTAAGGATTTCCGTCAATCATCTTCATTATTCATTGTTTTTTCTGGAAAGCGTAGGGGTCAGAAAGCTACGGCTACCTCTCTTTCTTTTTGGCTGAAGAGTATCATCCGTCTGGTGTATGAGACTGCTGGACAGCAGCCTCCTGAAAGAATTACGGCTCATTCTACTAGGGCTGTTGCTTCCTCATGGGCATTTAAAAATGATGCTTCTGTTGAACAGATTTGCAAAGCTGCAACTTGGTCGTCTCTTCACACTTTTTCCAAATTTTCCAAATTTGATACTTTTGCTTCTTCTGAGGCTCTTTTTGGGAGAAAGGTTCTTCAAGCAGTGGTGCCTTCCGTTTAGGTTCCTGTCTTGTCTCTCCCTTTCATCCGTGTCCTGTAGCTTTGGTATTGTATCCCACAAGTAAATATGAAATCCGTGGACTCGTCATATCTTGTAGAAGAAAAGTAAATTTATGCTTACCTGATAAATTAATTTCTTCTACGATATGACGAGTCCACGGCCCACCCTGTCATTTTTAAGACAGATTTAGCTTATATTTTATTTTTTATAAACTTCAGTCACCTCTGTACCTTTGGCCTTTCCTTTCTCTTCCTAACTTTGGTCGAATGACTGGAGGTGGAGGGAAGGGAGGGGCTATATATACAGCTCTGCTGTGGTGCTCTTTGCCACTTCCTGTAAGCAGGAGGTTAATATCCCACAAGTAAGGATGAAATTCGTGGACTCGTCATATCGTAGAAGAAATTAATTTATCAGGTAAGCATAAATTTACTTTTTGTTGATCCAGTCTCACAAACCTATCCCTTAAATAGGGAAAAAGGTAGTTGAACTGTATAAAACAGGAAAGGGATATAAAAAGATACCCTGGCAGAATTTATGATTCATATTCTCTATGTACTGTATAGATGTATGTACTGGATATATGTATATATATATATATATATATATATATATATATATATATATATATATATATATATATATATATATATATATATATATATATATATATATATATACAGGTAGCCCTCAGTTTACGCCGGGGTTAGGTTCCAGAAGGAATGGTTGTAAATCGAAACCGTTGTAAATTGAAACCCAGTTTATAATGTAAGTCAATGGGAAGTGAGGGAGATAGGTTCCAGGCCCCTCTTAAAATTGTCATAAGTAACACCTAATACATTATTTTAAAAGCTTTGAAATGAAGACTTTAAATGCTAGACAGCATTATAAACCTAATAAAATAATCACACAACACAGAATATATAATTAAACTAAGTAAAATGAACAAAAACATTTGCTAAACAGCATTATAAAACTAATAAAATTATCACACAACACAGACTTCACTTGCATTTTTCTGCAAACAGCTCTTTCTATGCATTCCAATCTGGACTGAGTTATAGACAGGAAGATCTTGTTCGATAGCTCAGGTCTGGTTAAACTTATTTTAGCTTGCTTGGCTTTGCTGCAACACAAGCGGACAGCTCCACCTTCTGGCTATTTTAATAAATGCACTGCTTCTCAATGCTTTTCAAAAGCAGTCACATGACTGAAAAAAAAAGGTTGTTATTCTGAAACGGTGTAAATTGAACCGTTGTAAAACGAGGGCCACCTGTATATATATGTGTGTGTGTGTATGTAGTGTATATTTGTGTATATATATATATAGGTGTGTGTGTGTGTGTGTGTATGTATATGTAGTGTACATTTTTGTGTATATATATACTGTATATATATAAATATGTGTGTGAGTGTAAAAAACAAGTAAGTGGAAACTGTGAAAAGCGCTATATATGGTGACACACGAACACCAAGGGAGAGGCAATAATGTTAAAATCCATTAATATATGTGAGAAAATAAATCAAAAGTCTGATAAACACGAATTAATGCAATGCAAAGCATAGCACCATAGCATATACAGTATGTGTGTGTGTGTGAGAGAGTGTGTATGTAGTGTATATTTGTGTGTATATATATATATATATATATATTTGTGTGTGTGTGTGTGAGTGTGTATGTAGTGTATATTTGTGTGTATATATATATATATATATATATATATATATATATATATATATATATTTGTGTGTGTGTGTGTGTGAGAGAGTGTGTATGTAGTGTATATTTGTGTATATATATATATATTTATTTGTGTGTGTGTGTGTGAGAGAGTGTGTATGTAGTGTATATTTGTGTGTATATATATATATATATATATATTTGTGTGTGTGTGTGAGAGAGTGTGTATGTAGTGTATATTTGTGTGTATATATATATTTATTTGTGTGTGTGTGTGTGAGAGAGTGTGTATGTAGTGTATATTTGTGTATATATATATATTTATTTGTGTGTGTGTGTGTGAGAGAGTGTGTATGTAGTGTATATTTGTGTGTATATATATATATATATATATATATATTTGTGTGTGTGTGTGAGAGAGTGTGTATGTAGTGTATATTTGTGTGTATATATATATTTATTTGTGTGTGTGTGTGTGAGAGAGTGTGTATGTAGTGTATATTTGTGTATATATATATATTTATTTGTGTGTGTGTGTGTGAGAGAGTGTGTATGTAGTGTATATTTGTGTGTATATATATATATATATATATATTTGTGTGTGTGTGTGAGAGAGTGTGTATGTAGTGTATATTTGTGTGTATATATATATTTATTTGTGTGTGTGTGTGAGAGAGTGTGTATGTAGTGTATATTTGTGTGTATATATATATATATATATATATATATATATATTTGTGTGTGTGTGTGTGAGTGTGTATGTAGTGTATATTTGTGTGTATATATATATATATATATATTTATTTGTGTGTGTGTGTGTGAGTGTGTATGTAGTGTATATTTGTGTATATATATATATATATATATATTTATTTGTGTGTGTGTGTATGTATTGTATATATGTGTATATATGTGTATGTGTGCATGTATTACAAAATGGAGCGCTAATATCACTTGTACGCAAATGATATTTAGCGATCCACTTCTAATCCAGCCCAAAATATTTTATATATATGTAACCTTAGTAGACAAAGCACTCAAACATTAGCTTGAAAATCTTTCAACAAATAGTGTGGTGCCCATCACTCACATGTGAGGATGAAATACATAGGTTCATTGATCATCTTAATAACAACAATTTTGGCATCTCTTTTACTTACAATATCAAACGAGAAGAAATTTAATTTCTTGATCTCGTGTTGAGTAAAATTACTGATGGGAAAGTGGGATCAAAAACTTTCTTTAAAACTGTGGATTGCAATAGCTTCCTGCATTACGAAAGCAACCATTATAAGAGCTGGAAGTTGAATGTCCCATATGGACAATTTAGAAGGATCAGGAGAAATTGCTCTAAAATAGAGGACTATGATGTTCAGGCTAAGGTCATCGGAGATAGATTCCTTGAAAAGGGCTATCCAATAGATCTAATCAATCAGGAGATGAATAGAGTTAGAAAGGAGGATAGATCAAGCTATTTTAAGACCAGAAATAATAAAAAATTAAAAGACCTGACAACTTTTAAAGAATCAAATCCACCACTATTTATTACTAGATATAATTCACATTATATGGCTGTTAATAAAATTCTCAATAAACATTGGTCCATTCTTACCGATGACCCCATTTTGAGGAATATAATAGGGAACAAACCAAAAGTGGTGTATAGAAGAGCACCTACACTTAAGACTGCCCTAGCACCCAGTAAGATTGTTAGAAATAAATATTCTGCTAACAATAATATAGGTTCCAATTTTTTGGCATTGGGCCCTTATTAAATAAGAACATTGTTTCAAAATGTTTTAGGAAACGCTGTGGTATGTGCAGCTTTGTTTCCCATAGGACCTCCACCTTCACATCCTCTACTACGGGGGACATTTTCAACATCAAAAGTCACATGACATGTGAAACTACCTTCGTCATCTATCTTTTGAACTGTAAATGTGGGGCCCAGTATGTAGGTCGCACTTGTAGAAAAATAAAAAAACGATGGGGCGAGCACGCCTATAACATCAAGAAGAAAGCAAATCCCCTAGTGTCTCCAGACATTGTCCGATTCACCATAATAAACAAAAAAATCCTATAAAAATAACACCTATTGAAGCGATTCCTAAATCTTGTACTAATGCCTTTATGACCCTCAGGAGAAGAGAGACTTTTTGGATAAAAAGACTAAGAACTCTTCAGCCTGATGGGCTGAATGAAAATTTAGATATGGCAGCTTTTTAAATATCACTATTTTAACAAAAGCCAATGCTGTTGTTATTTCTGGAATTGAAATGGGATTTATAATATCTGTCTCAATACTACATCACAATTATTAAGTGATAGGTATCACTGCAGAAAACACCAACCGGTATTTTATAAATTAGATAAAGATATATTTTTTAGTCAGATTGTGCACTACATTCACGCAGTGATTGTTTAATATTCCCACAGTAATAAACACAAACTAGACAAAGGATTCCAGAAAGTTTAGCTCCTAGGAACCTTTATATAAATTTAATTAATTTAGAATGTGCTCACTTTTTTTTAATAAATAGCACACTCTCTAACGCTGTGGTTGTTTACCACCTGAACACTAGCAAACATTTATTAGGTTAAATATTCACAAAAGTGTTTTTTCAGATTACTATAGAATTATGTTAGCTTCACTGTTAGGTTTATGGCCTTTAAGGTTGCATGTTTTAATCAAATATGGCAACACTTCCAACACAGTGGTTGTTTAATGTATATTTAGATTAGTAAGATTTTTCTAATCACACTTCATGTTACATAGATAAGTCATTCACTTAAATCACTATGATGACTACCACTCAGGTAGTGCAATTCAGGGTACATTGTTAAAAATAAATTTATATTTACATTTACATATATCACATTTATCAAAATTATATTTCACCATTAGGGATATACACTTTTCTTTTTTTCTCTTGGTATCTATTCTATATGATTTAGACATATTTCACATGGCAACCCCGGAATAAATATTCAGGGTACAATAATTTGATACAGTACCATCTTGTGTTGATTTGATTACATTAGTAATATAGTCCCATAGGATCGAATCATTAATTATGAGAGCATACATTAGATTAAAAATATAGCAATTTTTTAATATAGACGTGACTTTAAATTTATTTGTTAAATTTATTTTATTTAGATTAGCAAATGCTACACTTATGTACTCACATATATATAGATTATGATTATAGGTATTTGTTATAACCAATATGTATAGCCATAGCCTTTTAATAGATGGTAAATATATCACACAGTGTCACACGTAGGTATCTGGACTCCTCCCTTTGCTTCCGCTCCATTCCAGGATTGGAGCAATTGGGAGGCTTGGTCCATCTAATGTTTTGTCTTGCAAGTTTCTTTTTGGGATTGGCCTAAAGGGAACTCGACGTCACACGCGCTCCCCTGCAGTAACGTAGGGGGGCGTTGGCCCATAGGCACCACGATGAATAGGTATATTCCTCTAGGTGACGTAAGTGGGCGGGTCTTTATGAAACCCGCAACAAACATTGTAATCATTACAAACGCCAGATTTTAAACTCAGGGTAAGCTGTCATCTAAATAAAAAGAACACGATCAACATTGTCAATAATATTTGAGAATCCCAAGTCAGCTATTATATAGCAAAAAACACGATGAATTAGAACAAACGAATCTGTATATATGTTTGCTTGTCGATATTACGGACCATTCTAAAAGTAAATGTATTATCTTATTAGAGTTAGCATCTTATTACTGGATTGGTCTTTTTTTAGACATCTCTTATGCTTATTTAATATACGCCTCGGTAACATATTTAGTACAATCCTAGGGTATTATAGAGGGAGAATGGATGATCTTACATAAAAAGTTATTTTTATATGTATATATACTATTACATTATTGGTATAATTTGATGTATAATGTATAGAAATGAATTTATGCACATTGTGATACGAATTTGTATAGGTAATGTATATAGATGTATGACAATATCCAATGTTCTGAATGTAATTTTTGATTGAATTGTATCACTGCTGTCAATGTTTTTTTGTTTTTTTATTGAGGTTCAAATCAAGGCATACAAGCAGTATTTGTCCATAAGTGATAAAGACAGAAACATAAATTCACTGTGTACAACCAGGATAAACAGAAAAGTGCATCATATATTCTTATGACAAATTACACATGTACTACAATAGATAATTGCCTAATAAACTATATACCCTCTAGGTGACACATGAGGCCACTCTTGGACCTCTCAATATTGCGGTGAATGCAAAATAATAGAGGGTAATCTCAGATAAGAGGAGACCATTCTTGGGTCTCAGATAATGAACCTCATTTTATTTTTATATAACCTATCTATTGTTCAACCATAACTATGTAGGAAAGGACTATCTTTGAAAATTAAACATTATATAGCAAGTACTGAGTACTTTAACAAGATAAAATATCATATTAGGTAAGAGCTGGCATTAAATATTAGGAAGTATGTGATCAAAAATGATAACAGAAAATAGCTGGCGCCTCTCTGGGTATAATATCTCTGTTGTATGAAGTTAGCTCTAAGCCTAAATCTTACTGGGTAAATAAGCTTAAATTAGGTTGGCTGGAGATACTAAAATATTCAAAGAAGTGGGAAAATGTTAAGATCCATATAGCACTTGGTATGTGAGAACTAAATATTATTATCTATCAGGTATAAAGCATGAGGTTATTAGCACAATCTATTCTAACACATTCAATACAGCAGCCCATTATACCAGTGTTGAAGACGAAACATTACACATTTTATAAAAACTTTAAGTACATATTAAAGAACCCAACTGCATAGACAGTGCAAGATCAAACATTAGAGAACATTGTATCTACAGTGCAGGGTTACCCAAATAATGGCTTAACACATGAATGCAGTTGCAGCAGGGACTCCAAAAGGTGCCCCTCCTATGTCCCTGTACACTTATAAATCATATGCTATCTATATTCAAAAATGTTGCTAAGATAAGTTAAAAGCTATGTCAATATATAATAGAAAAATAGCAAAGGGAAACAAGATCTAAAGCTGGTTATTTAACTAGCATGTGAGGACTGCATCAGAGAAGCATCCTTTTCCAGCATAAAGAAGAAAAAAAAAAGACCTTTAAAATGTAATGGCATACTTACAAGTGCTGAGCCTAGATGGTAAGTAGCTTATGGTGGCTAAAAGAATAATATTTTCTCAATGCATAAAGAAATATTTACATTATAATTAACATAGTTCTATCTGATATGTCGCTATAGCCATCTAGTGGTGAAAATGCGAATTACACTCAATTATGAATCCAACTCAAAAACGCAACCAATATGATAAATAAAAACAAAACAAAAACCCCTACGTACTGTATAATGTCTACAAACTAAATATAGGGTCTGAACAAACATGAATAAAATGTTAGAGGCTAAGTATGGTTACAGAGTAACGTCTTCTAGATGGGCATTTGCTGTCAATATCGCAAGGTTACCACATTCAACAAGCACAGCATCAGGACAGTACAGTAAATTAACAACTAAATTAATAAAAGGCTATACATTTGAGTCTAGAGTAATGGTCCATTATGAAGTCTAAATACATGAAATGAGCTAGCAACTGGCAAGTAAAATATGTGACACCCTAACTATATCTCAGGAAAATACCCCTATATGGTTAACATATAATACTGTTTAGAAGAGAACACGGAAAGTAACCTTAACATAATCAATAATCACAGCTCCCAAGGTTAAAGCCCAGAGGCTATCATCGAGACATATTAGTCCAGCTATGAAAGGAATTGAGGCTGGAGTGCCAAAGTAGTCTGAACCCGGTATCTGAATTAAGAGTGTCAGGATTATTCAGAGAGGAGTCAAGCATGGTGTAGGCAGTAAGGTATCATGGGCAGCTTTCTGTCAACCAACTCCTGTTGGCTCCGCAAGAAAGGCTCTAGAAGAGGCTGTGGGACTCAAGATAGGTGAGTAATCATTTGAGTGGCCAGGCTCCGATAAACAGGCAGATTGTGAATACCGCCAAAAGGTATGACCAAAGCAAACCTCTCCACTCCTCGCATCCCCGTATAGAGCTGTGTGCTGAGGTTGATAGGTGTGCTCCACTATGCAGACCATGTGTCCAATGTGAAGAGACTCCGTGATCTCCCTTACAGAAACAGGCCTGCCGCACTGAGCATCTAAGGTGGAACATTGGGTAAACTGTGTGCTCACTCCTCTCTTTATGACAGGTAGATGCACAGTGGTTTCCCAAATGTCGCGCAGATTGCGCTGGGCTGGAGGGATTATGTACTCTGGCATTGTCGGCCTCACCGGGCTTTGTGGTTGCGGCAAGCTGCATGTTATAGATTTTTGGAGACCAATTTGTAGCATAATCTCCAGGCTCCTCTGCAGGTCTTGGTAATGCTGGTATATTAACGCCTGGATCTTCTGTTCCCAGCTGTCAACTACTTCCAGGATATTTATTGTGAGTTGTTCCATTTGTCACAGAAGAGAGTACACAAATGAGGTGTAAAATAGGCAGCGTAGAAGTACTGTTCTATAGCGTGGTATAAACTAGTAATTGCAGGTTTATTCTGCTACGTATCCGTTCAGAATCCTAATACAGGATCGTTTAACCCCAGAGTTTGGGGGGGGGGGGGTAAGATTGCGGCAGCCCCAGCCATATACTTCACAACCACACAGGGATAGCAACGTAGGATCGATATGATGCGTAGTTACAGCAAATTACAAAATGGTGTCCAAACCTGTGTAAGATTTGATCGTATATCTGTCTCAAAGAACATAGGCAAAGAACTTGTATGATCCCCAATAGTGGGCATCCATCCGGTCCTAGCAGAAGAGACTTTCAAATCTGATGGTTGTAGTATTTTTACTATGTAAAATATATATAAAGTCCTTCAGGCTTGAGGAGCTTCACAAAAACACGTCCTGCCGCAGTGAGAATAGGCTCCGCCCCCCGCTGTCAATGTTTTTAATTCTATCTGTGAGGGTTTTGTATATAGAGGTTGCCATATCAACCGACTACTAGGGTTGCCAGGTGTCCTTCACAAAAATACCTGACATATAACGGAGGGGGGAGGGGGGAATGAGTAAAACAAAAGTGAGTTTTTTTTATATATATATATAAACACACAAACATATATACAGATCTGCTTAATACTACATATAAAATCAAAGTTTTGGGGGAATGTTATGGACTCCCCTGTAGTAACTGCATCATAGTGTGAAAATTCTCATTTTGAGTGTGTAAATCCAAAAATGAGTGCACTATATCAGAATCTGCAGGTCACATTCTGAGTGTGCCTGTGAATTTAAATATCATTGCGAGTACTTGTTTATTTCTATTGTGCTAGTCATTTTCATTCAAAGCATTTATATGACACGAATAGTCACTGTGGCTATATAACCTGAGAGCACATGCGGTTTAATCTATGGGACTGTATTTTCCAATGAATGCATTTGCAAATTTGGACTTGACCGATTCCAATAGTGTAATATACAGATTTGATGTTTGTATTATGTTTTACCAGAGAGCTATATACGTCAATGCCCAGTTTAACACAATGATACAGTCAAAACAAAATACCTTCTCTCTCTTAGCTCCCCAACTCATTATTGTGTCTATGACTGGCTGCTTTATTTCCCCACGTGCATATCGGTCTAATGAAATGATAACTTCGGCAAATAGATCCGCGGCCACCCTCTTAAAGTAATCACAAGTGGCAGGCGGCCTGATAGCAAACCTTGCAAGTTTAGAGCACCCGCGCTGGATTTCAGCATCACGTGACTGAGATGATGTCACTCACTCACTTCCAGCAGGGTCAAAAGGAGCGGCTGCGCTCTCTGTGTGCTACGCATTCTCCCATTCTGAAATGTCACTTGTTTGAAATACTGTCCGGTATATTTTTAAACATAATACCGGACAGTAAACGGAAATACCGGACTGTCCGGTCAGATACCGGACACCTGGCAACCCTACTGACTACCAATATGGTGAAACAGGTGTTAACACTCAAATTGTTAATTAATTGCTCTTTCAGGACCAAGCCCCTTTTTTGTTCTACCCTTTATATATAGCAAGTGTTTTTAACATTGTTTTATAGCCTGATGAAACAGCCCTGTGGTGGCTGAGAAACGCGTTGCTTGTTTTTAATAAAGAATTTTTTATTACACACTTGCTACTACATTTTGTCCTGCTTTGTGGGGGCAGGCTATCTCCTTTGCTGGATTTTTATTTCTCAAGTTGGGATCACCTTCTTCCTGTTGGCTGGATTTCACAGTCCACTGGGCGGCTGAGAGGTCCCAGTAATGCTGATATTGCACCTGGTGGTGCTTCGCCTCTTGTAAGTGCAACCTTTAAATATTCTATCTTCCTGGCCTAAACATTACTGGGCTATGTTTGTGCCTTTTTTTTCCTTCCAGGACTTAACCAATAGGCTTTTATAAGGATTATCTGGATTTGGACCATTAGCTGGTGGTGACGTGAGCTGGACCACGTTTATAGTATCAGTCTGCTACAATAGCACCATTTGGGTGCGCCTCACTTGTGAGTATATTTTATCCTGTTGGTCCTGTGTGTGTTGGTGCCCTGACGTTACTAGGCCATGTTTGGCGCCTCTGTTCCTCTTCTCTTTTCACTCACAGGGGTCCTGCTTCCCCCTACTTATACAAAAAGCAAAACATAGTGACAGCACTCCTCTGTCCACAGTTCAAATCCTTGATTAGAGTAACATAGCTTCAATATAGACACAAATACAGACATTGATGCAGATACAGACACAGACACTGATACAGACACAAAAACAGATACAGACACAGACACAAATACAGACTCTAATACAGGCTCTAATACAGACACAAATAGAGACACTGATACAGACACAAATACAGATACAGACAGAGATACAGACACAAATACCGACTCTAATACAGACAAAAATACAGACACTGATACAGACACAAATACAGATACAGACAGAGATACATACACAGACACATATACAGACACAGATACAAATACAGACTCTATTACAGACACAAATACAGTCACTGATACAGACACAAATACAGATACAGACAGAGATACAGACGAAAATATAGACACAAATACAGACACATATACAGATACTGATATAGACACAAATACAGAAACTGATACAGACAATAATTTAGATACAGACAGAGATACAGACTGTCAGGGTGCCAGGAATCAGACTGAGATGAGAAGTGCAAAAATAATCACACCTTTATTAATAGCAAAAAATAATAAAACGTCCACAAGTCAAGTAACAAGCCAGGAATCAAAACCAGAGCTGGTAGTCAGACGAGCCAAGTCAGGAGCCAAAGCGAATAGTCAGACGAGCCAGAATCAGGAACAAGGAAAACAGCAGAGTCAGGAACAAGCCAGGGATCAGGAACCAGGAAGGACGTCAGGCAGCCAGGTAATACACAGGAACTCTCACAAACAGGTCTGAGACAACGCAAAGGCAAAGCATACTGAACAGAGGCCCTTTAAATAATAAGTGATGACATCACAATTCTGAGACTGCATCCTGTCTCACATGGATGATGCACACCAGTCTGGCCATAAAAGGAAGTGTAGGAATTGAGCAGCATCCCCCACAATGCACCATAGTCAGGAAGAGAGGTGAGTAAAATGGCTGCCAGCAGCACATGGCAAACACAACAGGGAAAAAACCCTGACAGTACCCTCCCCTCAACGACCCCTCCCCTGCGGGAGGACAAAAGGCTTATTGGGGAAACGGGCATGGAAGGCACGGAGGAGGGCGGGAGCATGAATATCAGAGGAGGGAACCCAAGAACGCTCCTCCGGACCGTAGCCTCTCCAGTGAACCAAATACTGTACACGGTCCCTAGACATACGAGAGTAAATAATGCTGCTGACCTCATTCTCCTCATGGTTGTCAACAAAGATAGGACAAAGAAGAGGCAACACAGTGGTAAACCGATTACAAACCAATGGTTTCAAGAGGGAGACATGAAAAACATTGGAGATGCGCATAGCAGGAGGAAGGTCAAGAGCGTAGGCCACAGGATTAACCCGTCGGAGTATTCGAAAAGGACCAACATAACGGGGAGCCAATTTATTGGAAGGCACATGAAGGTTCAAGTTGCGGGAGGACAGCCAAACTCTCTCACCAACCTGGTAGGAAGGTGCGGGCAGACGCCTACGATCAGCATGGAACATTTGGCGCTGCATAGAACGATGAAGGCAATCCTGAATCTGCACCCACGTGGAATGGAGTTGCCGGAGATGCTCCTCCAAAGCCGGAATAACCTGAGACATGAATGAATCGGGCAACAAGGATGGTTGAAACCCATAATTCGCCATGAACGGGGATATCTTGGAGGAAGCATTAATAGCACTATTATGAGCAAACTCTGCCCAAGGTAACAGTTCAGACCAATTATTGTGGTGATCTGAGACATAGCAACAAAGGAACTGTTCCAGAGCTTGATTAGACCGTTCCGCAGCCCCATTGGATTGAGGATGATATGCCGAGGAGAAGGAAAGCTGGATCCCCATTTGAGCACAAAGGAACGCCAAAATCTGGAGAAAAACTGGCTACTTCGGTGCATTGGTTTGTGAGCCAGGATCTCCTCACCCAAGGGAGAAGTCAAATTAGTACGTATGGTAGCCAAAATATGGTCAGGAGGTATAACAGGAGTAGGTACAGATTCCTCCTTGGACAGAGGCGAAAATTGTCGAGAGAGGGCATCAGCCCTAACATTCTTATTACCAGGCAGGTAGGAGACCACATAATTAAACCGAGACAAAAATAGCGCCCATCTGGCCTGTCGGTTAGACAAACGTTTTACTTCAGATAGATAAGTTAAATTCTTGTGATCAGCACTGGCACGCTAGTACCCTCGAGAAGATGCCTCCATTCCTTAAGTGCCAAAATTATGGCCAGTAATTCCCTGTCGCCAATTTCATAATTGCACTCCGCTGGAGACAATTTCTTAGAGAAGAAACCACACGGATGCAAGGAACCGTCAGGCGTAGGACGTTGAGACAAGAGGGCACCTACTCCAGTCTCAGATGCATCGACCTCAAGAACGAAAGGCAGGACAGGGTTAGGATGAGCCAGAACTGGAGCAGCAGCAAAGGCAGTCTTAAGACTATCAAAGGCCTTAATGGCAGTAGGTGACCAATGGAGTGGATCATTCTCTTTACGGGTCATGTCTGTGATAGGTTAGACCAAGGAAGAAAAGTTTTTAATAAACTTTCTATAGTAATTGGCAAACCCCAAAAAACGTTGAATAGCCTGAAGACCAACTGGGCGAGGCCACTGCAGAACTGCAGATAACTTGTCAGGATCCATGGAGAACCCTGCAACAGAGATAACATAACCTAGGAAGGTTACTTGAGTCTGATGGAACTCACATTTCTTGAGTTTACAAAACAGGCCGTCCTCATGTAGTCTCTGAAGAACCCGTGTAACATCAGAACGATGAACCTCAAGTGTGGGTGAGTGTATGAGGAGGTCGTCTAAGTACACCACAACACACTGTTGCAACATATCTCGTAGGACATCATTAATAAATTTCTGAAAAACAGCAGGAGCATTACATAGGCCAAAGGGCATTACAAGATACTCATAATGCCCGCTCCTGGTGTTAAATGCTGTTTTCCATTCGTGGCCCTCCTTATCCTAACAAGATTGTACGCTCCTCTCAAATCAAGTTTAGTAAAGACCGTAGCTCCCTTGAGGTGGTCAAAGAGTTCCGTAATGAGCGGAATAGGGTAAGCATTCTTAATGGTAAGACGATACATAATCTTAATCGATATATGGTCTTAACTCGCCACCCTTTTTCTTCACAAAGAAGAAGCCAGCCCCTGCAGGAGAGCAGGATTTGCGGATAATCCCCTGTGACAGAGCATCGGCAACATACTCCTCCATAGCACAGTTTTTGCAGTTTTATGGCACAATCGTAGGACCGGTGAGGAGGCAACGTACCGGCACGCACCTTGTCAAACACGTCTAGGAACTCTCGGTACTCCTCTGGCAATTGAGAAACTGAAGAAGTGCAAAAGAATTTAACTGGTTTACGAAGACAAGAGGAAATACATTGCGGGGACCACGACAAGATTTCGTACCTGAGAATGGGATTGTGCTTTTGGAGCCAGGGATAACCCAAAACAACCAGAAAATGCGGAGAGTTTATCACCTGGAACTGGAGGGTTTCAAAATATAGAGCCCCAACAGCCATGGACAACGGAGCAGTTTCGTGAGTAACGAGTGTGGGCTGAAGGGGCCTACCATCAATGGCCTCAATAGCAAGCAGAACGGACCGAGGCAAAACAGGAATGGTGTGCTTTGATACAAAAGCACTGTCAATGAAATAGCCCACAGCACAAGAGTCAACAAGAGCATGGGTGACTATGGAGGAGTCCACCCAGGAAAGGACAATCGTGACCAAAGGTTTCTCCTTAAGCGGTTCCGGGGACGAGGATAACCACCCAAGGTCTGCCCCCGACAGGACCTTAGGTGTGAGCGTTTCCTGGCCGTGTAGGACAAGACTTCAAAAGGTGGCCCTGTAACCCACAATAGAGGCAGAGCCCCTCCCTCCTCCTAAAGTCCCTCTCCGCCGCGGAGAGGCGCGTGAATCCCAGCTGCATCGGCTCAGCAGTACCTGGTGACTCGGGACCAGGAGGCATGGGAGGACAGGGAGGCATGGGTGGGAACAAATACGTAGGAGACAACGGAACAGGAGGCTTCCGCAAGCGCTCCTTGAAAAAGGGCCTTTCTCTGATTCTGATGTCAATTAGGATCAAAAAAGACACCAATGCCTCGAGATCCTCTGGTAAATCTCTGGCAGCAACTTCGTCTTTAATCGCATCAGAGAGCCCATGAAAGAAGGCGGCAACAAGGGCTTCATTGTTCCAACCTACCTCTGCGGCAAGCGTACAGAACTCAATAGCATACTGAGCAACAGATCTTGTACCTTGCTGAATGGACATGAGTTGTTTTGCAGCAGAGGAGGAGTGAGCCGGAAAATCAAATACCCACAAATTCAGGATAATTTGAAATCACAGGTCTCCCACAAGGGATTAGCCCAGGCAAGAGCTGTGTCAGAGAGTAACGAGATGAGAAATCGCATCTTAGCTCTGGCAGAGGGAAACGCCTGAGGTAACATCTCAAAGTAAATGCCCACCTGGTTCAAAAACCCTCTGCACTGAATAGGATCACCTCCATATCGCTGAGGTAGAGGTGCAGAACCGGACATGCTCCTGGTAGGCATAGGTGCAGCAGCGGAAAAAGGAGCAGCCATAACTTGTGGGACACTTTGGTCCAAATGTGCAGTGCAAGTCAGCAGGGTTTGCAGGGCTAGTGAAAATGGATCCAAGCGGTGATCCTGTACATCCATCCTGGAAATGATGGCAGGTAAAGGTGGATTATTAGCACCATCAGGATTCATGGCCTTTGCGTAATGTCAGGGTGCCAGGAATCAGACTGAGACGAGAAGTGCAAAAATAATCACACCTTTATTAATAGCAAAAAATAATAAAAAGTCCACAAGTCAAATAACAAGCCAGGAATCAAAACCAGAGCTGGTAGTCAGATGAGCCAAGTCAAGAGCCAAAGCGAATAGTCAGATGAGCCGGGAATCAGGAACAAGGAAAACAGCAGAGTCAGGAACAAGCCAGGGATCAGGAACCAGGAAGGTCGTCAGGCAGCCAGGTCATAGATACAGACACAAATACAGACAGAGATACAAACACAAATACAGACACAAATACAGACAGAAATACAGACACAGATACAGACACAGACACAAATACAGACACTGATACAGACACCGATACAGACACAAATACAGACACAGATAGAGAAACAAATACAGATACAGACACAGACACAAATGCAGACACAGATACAGACACAAATACAGACATAGGCAGTGTAGGGCACAATTGGGCCTGGAGCAAAGCTAAGGGTTAAAGCCGTAGGGAGAGATAGGAGAAGAGGGCTGGCTAGGGAGGTTAGTTGCAACAATGTTGCATGCAAGGGAGGGGCCCACTACTCACCTTAAAAGTGGGGATCATCAGCTTCCTGGCCCTCTTCTTCTTGGAATCCGGTGCAGACGAGTTCTTTCTGTTATTGTTCAGGGTAATTCTTAATTTCTGTGAACAATGCAGCGATCCAAATGATCCAAACTCCCTCCTCAGCGCTTCCACGAGTTGGTGTTTGAGAAACCTGGAACTGTAAAACAGAAAAAACAGATAAGTACACAGGATGACATTGAAGAGCTAGATGACATAATTCCACCTACACAGTACACTACTGAGACTAGGCCTAGTACTAGTAGAACACAGACAAGTATTATGAGTCACACAGTTAGCAGGCTAGATATCCATGCAGCAAGTGAGGGGGTCGAAGGAGATGATTCAGCCTATGCATCATTGGCAATGGCTAGGCCGGATGAGCAATCAGCCTGTCTCCAAACAACTGGCCCTCAGGCTACGCCTCAGGCTTCCAGTCCCCCTCCGGCAACACCACATGTACCGGTTGAGGCCTATGTGGAAAACACAATTTCCCCAGTAGCTAGGCCCAGATTAGATAGGGGCCCAACACGCGGGGCAATTACAAGCCCTGAGACAGATTTAACGCTTGCGCAGGGCCCCTCTCTATTGGCGCCTCCTGTTAATCCCCTTTACACTATTCCGGCCCGGCCTGGTGGGTCTTCTGAGTTGGCCTTCCCGCCGGCCCAGCAAGCCCCCGTTTTGCCTACTTCGGTAGCTGGGCCTGATTCTGTGGCCTTTACGCTGGCGCAGCATGCCCTTTCAATAGCTGGGCCCGCTTTTGTTGCCTTTCCGCTGGCGCAACAAGCCCTCGTTTTGCCCGTCTCAACACCTCAGCCCATCTCAACACCTCAGCAGGGCTTACCTGAAGCAGCGGTGTCCTCCCTCATGTCCGCGATTCCTCCGTCGGCAGTCTCGGCGGTGTCTTCCATCCTGGCATCATTAGTTGCGCCGATGTCCCCGGCGGGTATGCAGGCTCCTCCGTCGGGTCCTCCAGGTCCTCCGGCGGGTCTTCCGATCCAGCTCCACGCGATGACGGTGTCCGGTCCTCCAAGCCAGGCCGCGGGTCCTCAGGGTCCAATGGTAAGTGCGCAACCGGAAGTTCCGGTCACGCGCCCATCCACTTCCGGTTCCGGTTTCAGCGTCGGGACTTCGAGGGGACGGTCGCATCCTCTGCAGCTCCGTGAAGGTGAGCATCATGAGAGGATGTCGGCCGGGGGTGGGTTATGGGGCCGAAGGGGTCCTCAGGTTCGGCAAAGGAAGGCGCCATCACGCATTAATACCAGATTGCAATTTACTGGCATCGGGTCTCAGGATTCAATTAGCGGGGGCATGCATAGAGGCCTTAAAAGTAGGAGGGGGGTTTCAACGAGAGCTAACAGGTTAAACCCCTTGGGTAGGGGCTTATTAGCGAGAACCAGGGCGATAGCTTATCAACCAGGTTACCATCCAGGAGGGCTAATAAGTGCAATTGAACCGCAGGGTCAGCACGCCCAGGCTCAGGGACAATTTAATGTGGCACGCCAACATAACCCTCAGGGTCAGGTTAATGCTGCGCGGCAACATAACGCTCAGGGGCAAGTTAATGTTGAAGTTCAGCATAATAGGGCAGATTATCAGCAAAGTAGGGCAGATTCTCAGCAAAGTAGTGCGCCATCACACACAGTCAGTGGCGCATCTAGCTTCACAAATGTGCACGCTCACAATATGAATGCACACGCTGTGGCGCAGTTAGGGATTTCTAGTGTGAATGCACAAGCTGATCCTATGAGTCACAATATGAATGCACTCGCTGTGGCGCAGTTGGGGAATTATAGTGTGAATGCACAAGCTGATCCTAGGAGTGTTTCGAATGTGAGGGTAAGAAATGTTGCAAATGATGATGCTATGAATGTGATATCAACACCACGGTCAAATGAGATAAGGGACAATTCTGCTTCATTGGTTCAGTTACAAGGTAGCAGTGTGAATGTGGGGCATGGAAGGGCAAATGAAATAGGGCAGGCAAGCTTACATGCAAATACCAGGTCAGGCTTGGGTCCTATTAACCCTCCCTTTGCCGGTGTCCGTAGTGCTCGCGACCTTTTTTCTTTTTTACAGAACGCATCACAAGTGGATCCAAGCATGGAACCGCACCAGGTTGATAGGCCTTCGGCTTCGGCTGTTACTCCTCAGGAGCAGGCGGATGCACAGCAGCGTGAAAACACGGCTAATTCCTTACAGCAAGACGACGGGGCTGTTCCTGGTCCTTCTACTTCCGGTATGGAGCCTCAGGACGGCGCAGTGGCCATTCCTGGTAAGCCCTCTACATTTATACATGACCGACATGACCAGGTTGACTCATCCCTTTCAGAATCAGAGTGTGACAGTGACACTTCACTTGGGCTAAGGGGTAAGGGTCAAAAGCGCATGTTTGCTATGGTAAAGAAAATGTGGCATGTAATGCAGTCAGGCGCAGTTGGGAGCATGGCGCAGGCGCAGCTTGCGATAGGTCCTCCAGAAACTTTGCAGAACAACACTATCTTGGGGGACAAGCGTCCGCCAATTAACTTAATTCCGGAAAGGAAAGTGGCCTTACACAGCGATTCCTTCCACTCTTACACTCCCTCCTTGCATGGTCATTTGAAACCAAGAACAATTAGAAAAATACAGCAGGGCAAATATGTGAATATATTTGAATTATCTGCTGAAGCTTGTAGACAGCGAGAGAAAAGTGTGGACGGTACTGGACCTAAAAGGTTTAAGCGTCCTGAAACTTTTGAGGAGTGGCTAATTTGCTTTAGAGTTTTCTCCTCCTGCTACCTGGAGAAATACCCGAGCCAATGCCATGCTATCCTCAAATACACTGATAATATACATTGGATTCAGAGGAAGTTTGCTGAGGGGGCTTGGAGAGATTATGATGCGGAGTTTAGGCAAAAGATGGCGGGTAATCCTGTGCTCACCTTTGATACAACTGACTCGCATCTTTGGCAACGCCTTGGCCCGCAAGGGTCACCCTCCTCCTCCACCCCCTCTAGCAATCAGTCCTTTCGTGCTTCTAAAACGAAGCGCAGAGGAGGTACCTGCTGGGCATTTCAGGATAATAAATGCGACAGAGGTAATTCGTGTGCGTTCAGGCACGTATGCAGATACTGTGCCGGCTCACACGCCGGGAGCGAATGTGCCAGAAAGAAGGATTCAACATCCGGTAGAGCACAGAACAAGCTCTCTCTTGTTGCTAAAGGCCCCAACACCGGTGAAGGTGTACGCCCTTGAGCCATGGCTTAGGGTGTACCCAGATTCGCGCGCAGCGTCTTTAATTTTTCAAGGCTTTACGGAAGGTTTTCATATACCTGTGACGAAAGCCATTAAAGGTTCTAGAGGCTATCGTAACCTCAAATCAGCTTACCAACACCCTTCGGTTGTTAGGGACAAGCTGGATAAGGAAATCTCAATGGGCCGGGTAGTGGGTCCTTTTTCCTCGCCCCCTTTGCCGAATCTGGTCATTTCACCACTTGGTGTGGTACCCAAGAAGGAATTGGGAAAATTCAGTCTAATACACCACCTATCCCACCCTAGGGGCTATTCAGTCAATGATGCTATTGATCCGGAACTCAGCTCAGTGCGATATCAATCTTTTGATAGCGCTCTGGACTTGGTGCGGGGGGTAGGTGCGGGCGCCTTGTTGGCAAAGCTGGATATTGAATCCGCCTTTCGCCTACTGCCCTTGCACCCTTCATCATTTTATTTGATGGGTTGCAAATTTCAAAAGGGGTTTTACGTAGATAGGTGCTTGCCTATGGGCTGCACAATCTCTTGTGCCTTGTTTGAAACCTTTAGTACATTTTTGCACTGGGTTTTGGAGCAACAGGCAGTTAATAACCGCATTGCACACTATCTGGACGATTTCCTCTTAGTGGGGAGTCCGGGAACTAATGAATGTCAGCAACTGATGGAATCCATGAGAATCCTTATGTTGCAATTCGGTGTCCCATTAGCTGAAGACAAGACTGAGGGCCCGGGTACTTGCATTACGTTCCTGGGTATCGAAATCGATACAGTCGACAGAATTTGTAGGCTGCCTTCTGGCAAAGTCCAGGACATGCTTGAGGCGGTTGAAGCGGCTGTTTCCATGGTAACCATTACGCTTAGGCAGCTACAGTCATTACTTGGCCTTCTGAATTTTGCAGGCAGAGTTATCCCCATGGGGAGAGTTTTCAATCGGAGATTGGAGGCTAAGTTGAAGGGGAAACTCAGACCTTCTGAAAAAATTTGGATTTCAGAAGGCATGAGAGCTGACCTGCGAGTCTGGAAGACCTTTCTTCAGGATTTCAATGGGATTCGATTATGGCGATCTGAGCCCATTTCCAGTCAGTTGTTGCATTTATTTACTGACGCCGCAGGTTCAAAGGGTTATGGGGCGTATTTCCGAGGGGAATGGAGTGCAGGCCTTTGGCCGCCAGAATGGTCGGCCAGGGGCTTAACAAGTAACCTTACCCTTTTGGAGCTTTTCCCTATCGTTTTGGCGGTTGAACTTTGGGGCAACAAATTCGCAAACAGGACGATTCATTTCTGGACAGATAATCTCAGTGTCGTCCACGCGGTGAACGGTCTGTCGGCCACATCTGCAGTTGTAGTTTGTTTGTTGAGGCATCTGGTGTTACGCTGTCTTGAACTTAATATCCAGTTTCAAGCGCGGCACGTCCCGGGGGTTAACAATGTCTTAGCAGATGCACTATCCAGGTTTGATTGGGTGACGTTCAGACGTTTGGCCCCTCATGCTGCATTAGAAGGCTTACCTTGTCCTGGTTTCCTTTGGCAGCTTCTCCGTCCTGGATATCCTTGCTCTCTCTAGTGCGGGCGTCCCTTGCCCCTAGGACATGGCGCTCCTATGTCAGGCTTTGGCGTGAATGGGAAGAATTTTGCCGATGTCAGAATATGGAGGCGATTGAAGTGTCTCAGGACACGGTATGTGATTGGCTGTACACTTGCTTTGCCGGATCCGGGTAGTTCGAAATTTGTGCGTCAAGTTGTTAAAGGTTGGGGCAAGCTCCAACCACAACAAAAGGACTCTAGGGAGCCTATCACGCATGACCGGCTCGAGCGGCTGGTAGACGCTTTGCCGGACATCTGCGCAACGCATTATGAGTTTTTGTTATTCAGAGCC
The DNA here is from genome assembly GCF_027579735.1 of Bombina bombina. NCBI lineage: Eukaryota > Metazoa > Chordata > Amphibia > Anura > Bombinatoridae > Bombina > Bombina bombina. The sequence continues at coordinate 15,123,238 of NC_069499.1, read as the reverse complement.
GCGTTTTTATTAGCTTATTCGGCAGCGCTTCGTATAAGTGAGCTTGTGGCACCGTCTAAATCCTGCACTGATAAGGGCCTTCAGTTTGGCCATGTCAGGGCTGGAGCAGATTCACTTTTAATTTATTTGCCAAGATCCAAGACTGATCAAGAAGGCAAAGGGGCATGGATACCTATATCTCAGGCTAGTGGTCACTACTGCCCGGTGATGGCGGTGAACCAGTTTTTAGAACAAAGGCCAGCGGAACAGGGTCCTTTGTTATTCCACGCGAACCGGACTTCTCTATCTTTGTTCCAGTTTCGTAGGGTGCTTGCGAGGGATGCTGCGCATGCAGGATTGGACGTGTCGAAAATAGCTCCCCATTCTTTCCGCATAGGGGCAGCTACTAATGCCGCGCTGCAGGGTTCTTCCGCGGAAGCCATTTGCCGTCTGGGTAGATGGCGTTCCAATAAGTTTAAGGGTTACATTCGACCGGTTGTTGAATAATGTATTAGTTAGTAGTGTTCGTTTTCAGTACTAATCACATGTGTCTTTACAGGACCTGTCAGCGGCGCTAAAAGGATATGGATCGTGGGGCACTCTTATGTTCATTGGGCCTCCATACGTAGTTCGGCCCTTCCGGGGGGACAGAATTTAGGTTTTCCTTTCACCCAAGTGTCAATTAGATGGTTAGGTGAGAGAGGGATGTGTTGGCCAGCGCTTCCATCACGCATCTCAGAGGCCCTAGTACGCTGGGGTAAACCTCATGTTATAATCCTTCATTTGGGTGGCAATGATTTGGGCGCCATTCCTGTCTTGGAGCTTATCAAAATCATGCAAGCAGATATTGCATGGATCAGAGCTCGCATTCCGAACGTGTTGGTCGGTTGGTCCAATATAGTTCCCAGGTTGGAATGGCGTCACATGTCTTCCCACAGCGCCGCTTATAAAGTTAGGAAGAAGATAAACTCTTCAGTTGCTAGAACCGTCACAGGTAATGGGGGATTCGTGGTTAAACACGAATCTCTAACAGCCGACAAGGTCCATTACTATAGGAAGGATAGGGTACATTTGGAGACAGTTGCCCTAGATATTTTTATAAAGGATATCCGTAAGGCCATAGTAACCCTCCTCTAAGTCCGGTTGGGTTGTGTTTGTCCTTTATCGGTGGCGGCACAGTTATCATTTTAATGCTATCTGGTGGCGGGAGGTAACGGCCCTGTTGCCTTGGAAAGGGTGAACAGGGGGAGTGATGACCAATCTAAAAGTGTGAGGGGTGGATAGCCTCATGTGCACGTGAGGTGCCCCTCCTTCCCCTTGCGGGTGGGTCACGTGATCTCATTAACCCCTTAGTAGCAATTTTTCTATGAGCAGAGGTCCCGCTCTGCTGCAGTTTCCGTTTGGGCCGTTTACCTTCTGCTGTGCCGGGTTGTCATTATAGCAATTCGTTCAGCCGCCATCTGACCTTGTTGGTTACCATAGTTACTTAGTTAGTCAATAAATGTTTAACCTGTGACGGTTAAAATTTTACCCATAAAAAGTTTTTTTATTTCTTATAGAGTAAGTGTTTTTTATATATTCTTTTCTACGGCTAGCGACCGGTAGGCATTTAATCCCTTAAGCTACAGAAACAGATACAGACACAAATACAGACAGAGATACAAACACAGATACATACACAAATACAGACATAGATACAGAAACAGATACAGAAACAAATACAGACATAGATACAGAAACAGATACAGACACAAATACAGACAGAGATACAGACACAGATACAGATACAAATACAGACACAGATACAGACACAGATACAGACACAGATACAGACAGAGATACAGACACAGATACAGACACAAATACAGACACAGACACAAATACAGACAGAGATACAGACACAAATACAGACAGAGATACAGACACAGATACAGACACAACTACAGACACAACTACAGACACAGATACAGACACAAATACAGACAGAGATACAAACACAAATACAGACACAAATACAGACAGAAATACAGACACAGACACAAATACAGACACCGATACAGACACCGATACAGACACAGATAGAGAAACAAATACAGACACAGATACAGACATAGATACAGAAACAGATATAGACACAAATACAGACATAGATACAGAAACAGATACAGACACAAATACAGACAGAGATACAGACACAGACACAACTACAGATACAGACACAAATACAGAGATACAAATGCAAATACAGACACAAATGCAGACACAAATACAGACACAGATAAAGACACAAATACAGACACAAATACAGACACAGATACAGACACAAATACAGACACTGATACAGACACTTATACAGACACAAATACAGACAGAGATACATATACAGACACAGATACAGACACAGATACAGACATAGATACAGAAACAGATACAGACACAAATACAGACACATATACAGACATAGATACAGAAAAAGAAACAGACACAAATACAGGCAATAGGGAGACCCTTTTAACACAAGGAGAATTATTTTTTATCTCTAAATTAGAATGTATGATGCCGGAGGGGATGAATAGGGAAAAAGACCTTTCTATTTTTCTTTGAAAATATTTGTCTTTGAAATTAATTTTGTATTTAATGTACAGTATATCTAATATGATATGTTGTCCTGAAAGGAGTAACATTTTTGCCATATTATTATTATCATTTATTTGTATAGCGCCGCCAAATTCTGTAGCGCTGGGTACAATGATAGGGGTATACAATGACAAAGATTTGTGATAAAAATACAATACATAACAAAACAAAACAAATCTAGTACAGGAGGAAGAGGGCCCTGCTCCGGAGAGCTCACAGTCTATAGGTTTAGGGTGCAGAGACATAAGGTTGGGGTAGCTTGTTACATTGGTTGTATTTGCAGCAGTTAATCAGGCAGTTCATGTACATGTATTAGTTTGGTTCGGATGCTGGATGGAGGAGAGATGGTAAGCCTCTCTGTATAGGTGGGTTTTCAAGGAGTGTCTGAAGCTATACAAGGTTGGAGACAGTCTAATGGAGTGGGGTAGAGAGTTCCAGAGGACAGGAGCAGCACGTGCGAAGTCTTGAAGGCGGGAGTGGGACGTAGAGATAACAGGAGTGTAGAGACGTAGGTCAGAGGTTGATCGAAGAGGACGGGATGGGGAATATTTCACGATGAGAGAGGAAATATAGTTGGGAGTTAGACTGTTGAGTGATTTGTAGGTTAAGGCTAATACTTTAAATTGTATTTTGGAGTGTATGGGGAGCCAGTGTAGAGACTGGCAGAGCGGAGCAGCTAATGTAGATCGTCGACTTAGGTGGATGAGTCTAGCAGAAGCATTTATAATAGATTGGAGGGAGGAGAGGCGTTGTTTTGGAAGGCCATTTAGGAGTAGATTGCAGTAATCAATGCGTGACAAAATGAGGGAATGAATTAGTATTTTTGTAGTTTTTTGAGTAAGGAAGGAACGAATTCTGGAAATGTTGCGTAGGTGTGAATGGGAGGATTTGGTAAGCGTTTGTATATGTGGGTTGAATGTAAGTTATGAGTTTAGTGTGACCCCAAGGCAGCGGACCTGGGGTGAGGTGTTGAGAATAGAGTCTCCAACCATCAGAGAAATGTCAGGTGTTGGATGTCTCGATGAGGGGGGATAAGAAGCAGCTCAGTTTTGGACAGATTGAGTTGGAGGTAGTGTGAAGACATCCAAGAGAAAATTGCAGAGAGGCAGTCAGAAATCTGGTTGAGTAAAGAGGGAGAGATATTAGGAGAGGAAAGACAGATTTGGGTATCATCAGCATATAAGTGGTACTGGAATCCAAAGGAGGCTATAAGTTTTCCAAGGCAGGATGTGTAAAGAGAGAAAAGCAAGAGGCCCAAGACAGAGCCTTGCGGTACTGAGAGAGGCATAGGATCACAAGATATGTTGTTAAAGGAAACTGAAAACGAGCGGTTTGAGAGATATGATGCAAACCAAGAGAGAGCTGTGTCTCGGATGCCAAATGAATGTAGTATTTTTAGGAGGAGAGGATGGTCAACTGTGTCAAAAGCTGCAGACAGGTCAAGAAGAATTAGTAAGGAGTAATGGCCTTTTGCTTTAGCTGATAACAGGTCATTTGTTACTTTAGCAAGAGCGGTTTCTGTTGAGTGTTTAGGGCCATATTGTTTTCTGATAATTCAACTGTATATATTGTATATATTTTGTTTTCTATGCAGTGCTTCTGTTGCTACAATTTTGATACATTCTTATGTGATAATGTTTTAAAACCGCTAGGTAGCAGCACACTAGGAGCAGTGTGCTTTTTATGCTTGGTATATGGTTTTGTATTATATTGGAATCTGTGGTTAATAGGTCTGTATTTAAACAGTGATTCTGGATGTATTTGTATGGCATGAGTAAGGGTTAAACACCCGAAACGTCGCCTGTCTGTTCAGAGTAGGGATAAATACAACATAGGATACCCTGCTCTCCAACCATGTATAGGTTCAGACGATCCTTGAAAACCCATCTATTCAGAGAAGCTTCCAATCTCTCCTCCATCCCGCATCCAAACCAAACTAATACATGAACTGCCTGACTTACTGCTGCAAATACAACCGATGTAACAAGCTACCCCAAACTTATGTCTCTGCACCCTAAACCTATAGACTGTGAGCTCTCCGGAGCAGGGCCCTCTTCCTCCTGTACTAGATTTGTTTAGTTTTGTTATGTTTTGTATTTTATCACAAATCCTTGTCATTGTATACCCCTATCATTGTACCCAGCGCTACGGAATCTGGCGGCGCTATACAAATAAATGATAATAATAATATAAATGTGACAACCAATAAAAGACATTGATCTATTAGCTCCTTAAAGGACCACTAAATGCAGTAGAATTGCATAGCTAACAAGCACATAATACAAACACCTAGGGGAATATTTATCAAAGCGTCTACTATGTTGCATTCGTGGCCGTCAATATGCTCGCCTAACATCGCCTAACATCGCGGCCACGGATCTGAATACGATCTCCATATTTATGATAAAAGCTGTCAAAAACACGTGCACCAAGTACAGGGGATGAGCATCGGACTGTTGTTAACTAACAGTCACCGATGACGCTGTTATTCAGCTTTTTCCCAACTTTATACCATTTCACTAAACTCATAACTAAACTGCTAGAAAGTACACTAACACCCAAAAACTACCTATTAACCCTTAAACCGCCACCCTCCTGCATCGCCGCCACTATAATAAACCTATTAACCCCTAATCTGCTGCTCCCGACATCTCTGCCACTAATATAAATATGAACCCCTATTCCGCCACTTCCCGACATCGCTGCCACTAAATAAACTTATTAACCCCTAAACCTCTGGCCTCCCACATCACCACCACTAACTAAGCCTATTAAACCCTAAATCGTCAGCCCCACACATCGCTAAAAACTAAATTAAGCTATTAACCCCTAAACCTAACAACCCCCTAACTTTAAATTAAAACTTACCTGTAGAATTAAAATAAACTCATTTTAAACAAATTAACCTACCCTAACTATTATACTAAAATTAAATAAACTACATTACATATTAAAAACCTAACACTACTAAAATTATTTAAATATACAATTAAACATTACAAAGTACTAAATTACAAAAAACAAACACTAAGTTATAAAAAATAACAAACACTAAATTACGAAAAATAACAAACAAAATTATCCAAAATAAAATAATTACACCTAATCTAATAGCTCTATCAAAATAAAGAAGCCCCCCAAAAATAAAAAATAAACCCTAGCCTACAATAAAATACCAATAGCCCTTAAAAGGGCCTTTTGTGGGGCATTGCCCCAAAGATATCAGCTCTTTTACCTGAAAAACAAAATACAAACACCCCCAACAGTAAAACCCACCACCCAACCAACCCCCCCCCCAAATAAAAACCCTAACTCTAAAAAAAAAAAACTAAGCTACCCATTGCCCTGAAAAGGGCATTTGGATGGACATTGTCCTTAAAAGGGCATTCAACTCTTTTACATTTCAAAACCCTAAACTATTAAAAAATCCTAACACTAACCCCCAAAGATCCACTTACAGTTCTGAAGTCCCGCGATCCAGGCGGAGAAGTCTTCATCCAGGCGGCGATGTCTTCATTCATCCAGGCAGCAGAAGTCTTCATCCAGGCGGCAAAATCTTCATCTATCCAAGCAGTAAAGTCTTCATCCAAGCGGCATCTTCTATCTTCATCCCTGCGGTGCGGAGCGGGTTCATCCTGAAGCCATTCGACGCGGAGCTCCTCTTCTTATGGTCGCCACCATAAACTGAAGCTTTAATGCAAGGGACATGATTCAAGATGGCGTCCCTTGCATTTCTATTGGCTGATTAAATTAAAAAATCAGCCAATAGAATGAGAGCTACTGAAATTCTATTGGCTGTTCAAATCAGTTAGTGTTAGGATTTTCTTAAAATTTTTGGGTGCGTTTTTTTTATAGTTTAGGGTTTGGGCAATGTAAAAGAGCTGAATGCCCTTTTCAGGGCAATGGGTAGCATAGTTTTTTTTTAGAGTTAGGGTTTTTATTTGGGGGGTTTGTTGGGTAGTGGGTTTTACTGTTGGGAGTGTTTGTATTTATTTTTACAGGTAAAAGAGCTAATATTTTTGGGGCAATGCCCCACAAAAGGCCCTTTTAAGGGCTATTGGTAGTTTATTGTAGGCTAGGGGTTTTTTTATTTTGGGGGGGCTTTTTTATTTTGATAGGGCTATTATATTAGGTGTAAATTTTTTTATTTTGGATAATTTCGTTTGTTATTTTTCATAATTTAGTGTTTGGTATTTTGTGTAACTTAGTGTTTGTTTTTGTAATTCAGTACTTTGTAATAATGTTTAATTGTATATTTAAATAATTTTAGTAGTGTTAGGTTTTTTAATATGTAATTTAGTTTATTTAATTGGTAGTTTAATTTAGTTTTAGTATAATAGTTAGGGTAGGTTAATTTGTAGTTTAAAATTTGTTTATTTTAATTCTACAGGTAAGTTTTAATTTATAAAATCTTGTAATTTTAATTTAAAGTTAAAGTGAATGTAAGTTTTAAAAAATTTGATTAAAAACAGGGGCACTTTAATTCATAAAAATTTACATTTCACTCGTTGTGAAACAAACTTACCTTTTAAATTTGACAGCCGCTCCAGCTTCCCCCTGTCGTCGCAAAGCAATTTCTGACGTCAGAAATGATGGATCGGTCATCCTCCATTCACGGCTTCCCCCCCGGGAGAATCATGATTCGAAGCCGTGCGTGGAGGAAGCTGGATTCCTCATATTAGACCCAGGAAGAGGCTTTGCGACGGGCGGAGGAAGCTGGAGCGGCTGTCAAGATTAAAAGGTATTTATTCACAACGCGAGTGAAATGTAAATGTTGATGAATTAAAGTGCCCCTGTTTTTAATCAAATTTTTTAAAACCAGGCACTTTAGCATCAAAACTTACATTCACTTTAAGGGGTTGTTAGGTGTAGGGGTTAATAGCTTCATTTAGTTTCTGGCGATGTGGGGGGCTGACAGTTTCGGGGTTAATAGCTTTAGTTAGTGGTGGTGATGTGGAGGCCAGAGCGGCGAGATAGGGGTTAATACATTTTATTTGTGTCGGCGATGTCGGGGATAGCAGATTAGGGGTGTTTAGACTCGGGGTTTATGTTAGGATGTTAGGCGTAAAAATAACTTCTTTTCAACCATAGAAAGCAATGTAATATACTTCATTGTCTTGCAGCATCAAACATAAGCTTTCGGTGCTTTCAGACTCCCATTGTTTTCTATGGCATCCGCGACCTCAAGGATGGCGGTTTGAAAACTAGGTAAGCTGAGAATAGCCGCGAGCGTACTTGTTAAACGTTTGATAAATTGGGAAAAGTGTCAGAGTCGAATGTGTATTTGGAACATCTGTAATGACGTAAGCATCGATCTGCGTCGGATTGAGATTGCGGGAACGTATGTTACGTCACAAATTTCAACATTTGCCGATCTTGATGCTTTGATAACTACGTTGGATCAATCTCGCGACAATTGCGACGTGGAATTCCAGCGTATTTTCGGTTGACACTTTCATAAATATACCCCTTACTTTCACATTTTTCTCCCATTTTCCGGCCCCTTGTATCATGTGACAGACATCAGCCAATCACAGACAAGTATACGTATACCCTGTGAGCTTGTGCACATGCTCAGTAGGATCTTGTTCCCCAGAAAGTGTGAATATAAAAAGACTGTGCAAAATTTGATAATGGAAGTAAATTGTTTATTAAAACTGCCGCACTATCTGAATCATAAAAAGTTTATTTTGACTTGAGTGTCCCTTTAAATAAACACGATTTGTGGACTGTTGTTTAGAGATTGCCACAGTGACATATAACCAATGAGAAATGAGTCTACAGACACTCCCCCAGCAGGGCGGTACCAGCAATGACGTATGGGGTTTATGTTTACACATATGATGGTAGGAAAGCACTGCAAATGCCATTTACTTACGGCGATCTCTATGCAAGATTGAAGCCATATTCCCTAGAGTGACAGAGATATAACAGATATCCGCGCACATGAGGTTTGTACAGTGAGACCTTCTTATTTAGATTTCTTTCAGCCTTTATATAGACGCATTCTTATAGAACGCATTAATATATTAATATAATACATTGAGATACAAATAGTAATAATATTCACTTTGCTGCTCACACAGCGATCACATTGTAGCCACACATACACCATGATATATATCACATAAGGATCCTTCCATGAATAGCATTTACACTTGTATGACTATATTACACTTTGTCGCCATGGCAATCACGATGAGGTGACTTCCAGGAAGGACATATCCCGTAGGGGTGGAGGCTCTTACACTATATAAGTTTTGATTGTTTGCACTTGTTCTTTGTCTGAAGAAGGGGAATATGTCCCCCGAAACGCCACTATCTAAATAAAATTACTAAACTTAAAAAATCCGGATCTCTTGGGCTATTTATAATGATTTCGCTCCTGTCACCCTGGTATGCTGTAGAGGAGGTGACAGTGCCTTTCCCTGCTCTTTTTTGCTTTTTTTGCCATAACCCCCATCGCAAAATACACCTCTACACTATTAACCCCTTAACCACCACCAACCCCTAACCTCTAAACCCCCAACCAGGTAAACTTAGCATCCTCCAAGTTACCAAAAGAGAAAAAAAACATTACCTTTAAAAAAACTACCATTACAGAAAAAAAACAAATGACCAAGAAAAAACAAAAAAACAGTTATGCATATTCTAAAACTAAAGCCCCACAAAATAAAAAACCTTATACTAACACTAAAATACACTATAACAATAGCCCTTAGAAGGGATTTTTGTAGGGTATTTCCCTAAACTGATTAAGCTCTTTTTCACAAAAATAAATACTACTCCATTCTACAATACAAGAACCGCCCCCCCTACAAACAAATGCCAATCTAAAAAGAAACTACTCTAAAAATTGCCCTGAAAAAGGCATTTGATTGGGCATTGCCCTTAGAAGGCCATTTGGTAGGGTAGTGCCATAAAGCTCTTTTGTTGCTCTAAAAATAAAAACTTACCCAAAAAAGTCAATCACTAAACCCCAAAGATGGTACTCACCAAACTTGAATCTGGCTCCTACATGATCGCCGTCTGCGGTGCTCCTCTTCTATCCTGGTGCCGATAGTCCATCTTCTTCCAGGCAGCAGTGGTCCATCTTCATTCAGTAGGTGGTCTTCTATCATCATCCATATTATCTTCGGATCTTCCGTCGCTGACATTCTCTTCACGTTGCAAGACCGCTGTTCCTTAACGTCTCCGCCACCTTTAAGGCGGTGGACTGAAACCCCCTGCTAGCTGCTGATTCGCCACGAGTGAGGAGGGGGAGGCATTGCACAAGCATTTCACAAGAAAAGCTTATGCAATTATAAATGCTGAAAGGGTATGCTGTCGGCATTTAGTGAGGTCAAACGGACATGATTCACTACAGCAAATCACAAAAAGACACTGACAAACACAGACACACAGACACACTCCTGTAATGGTTCGTACCTTTTCCCCCTTATAATACCTTAGAGAAAGGTTATTCTGAAATCTAAATTCCAGGCACCTCCGCCTAAGATTATAGTATAATATATAAGTAAAAATGGTGTCATATCTTATTAAAGATTTTGAGTACAATATATATAGAAAAAGACGCGAGAGAAAATAAAATATAAAAATATGTGTTTTATTGTTACAAATATGCAGTATTATATTACAAAAATAAAAATGTTGCATTGCAAAATAAATACAATGAAAATTTTAAAAATTAGTCCAATGTTGCAGAGTTTCAATAGTTTAATCATGCTACTTATAAATAAATATTATATCATACCAGACAGCATTTTGGATCAGATAATATTTTCTGCCCCCCCCCCCCCTCTCATAAGATCAGGGAAGGGGTATTTCTTCTAAAGATGTGGTGAGTCCATGGGTTCATCTTAATTACTGTTGGGAATACCACTCCTCGCCAGCAGGAGGAGGCAAACAGCACCACAGTAAAAACTGTTAAGTCTCATTTCCCTACCCATAAACCCCAGTCATTCTCTTTGCCTCTATGTGCATGGAGGAGGTGAAGTTTTAGTGTGTAATTAAATTATATTTTTTAAAGAAGATTGAGACTTCAATCAAGCTGCAGGGTATAACCTAGCCCACGTTAGTCTTTGCAGTCAAGCTGTGGTGGTTTTAAAGTGGTGGAGAACTTGCAAAGTGGTGCTTGCTTCGTTTCTCTACCTATGCTGCCCTGACCTCAGATATCTAAGTTAGTTACTTGGCTATCTATGTTATCCTAGTCGCTGTGAGGAGAATGTGTCCTCTCATATTAGGAGCTGTCGTCATGTCAGACAGCAAGGCAGGTAAGTGCGGTTCCTTCCTGTGGGAGAGGGGCACTTAAGAGTTTCTGTTTAATTTAATGTAAGGGACAGATAGCTCACTCATGGGATGGGTGTTGTTGCTATAAAGACATGCTCGCAGGCACAGGTTGGGGAGAGACTTGTGAGACTTTAGAGGTCTCAGGGCTCATTTTTGTGTGTTTTTAGGCTGCACTGTTTGTTAGTTTAAACCGTTTATTTTCATATTGCGGGCGTTTTTTTTTTTAACCACGCCCACCTTCTTGTCTAGACCACGGGAGTGTTTTCGCACCTTTCTGACGTCTGTGACGTCATCGGGCCTGTGCATCTCTGCTCTGTGTGAATTTATTGCTGCGTAGTGAGGAACACTTCAGTGCAAGTGAATATGTTGCAGGGTTGATCCGTTTCAGGTGGTGGTAAGGGCATCTCGGTATACTGAGGTGCGGAGGGAGGTTTTATCTGAGGTATTTTTAGTAAAGTTTTATTAGAGACTTAATTACTTTTGACTTGTTAAATTCTTTTTGAACATTAATGCCAGAGGATTGAATAGAGGATAATTATCAGTTATGTCTGATATGGAGCCCACCCATTTCAATCCCTGTTTATTTTGTTTAGATGCACAAATTGCAGATCCTATACAGTTCTGTTCTTCCTGTGTAAAACAGACATTGCAGGGTAATACAAGTTTTTTTAATGTTGAGCCTTATGTCTCTCAGGAGGACGTTGTCCAGGTAATGCCAGGGCCTTCCCCTATTTCTACCCAAGCCTCTATGGCAGCTAACACTGTGTCCTGTGGTTCCTCTTTATCTCCTAGTGGAGCATTTTTAAAGGCAGAGATTGCTGCACAGGTATCCTCAGTGATATCTGCAGCTTTGGCCGAGTTTCCCAGGTTTTCAGGGAAGCGCAAGAGGAAATCTAAGGTTTCAGAGACTAGGGTATCTGTTTCCAATGCTGACCCTCAGTTTCCTTTAAGATCAGAGGATGAGGAGGATTCTTGCTCAGAGGGTGAGATTTCAGATTCAGACAGTGTATTGCCTTTCTCTGATAGTGAAGGATTGTCCTTCAGGTTTAAGCTAGAACACCTCGGGTGCTATTAAAGGAGGTTTTAGCTACTTTGGATGATTCTGATACTCAGACAGTAGTTACGTCTAAGAAGTCCAGCAAATTTAATAGTTTCTTTGATGTTCCTTCCTCTTCAGAGGTTTTCCTGGTCCCAGATAGGGCTAAGGATATCATAGCTAAAGAGTGGGAGAAACCAGGAGTGGTTTTTACACTGTCTCCGGTGTTTAAGAAAATGTTTCCAGTAGATTCCTCTATTATGGATTCTTGGTCTTCGGTAACCAAGGTAGAGGGTGCCATTTACACTCTGGCCAAGAGGACTACTATCCCTATTGAGGACAATTGTGCCTTCAAGGATCCGATGGATAAAAAGATGGAGGCTTATCTTAAGAAAATCTATGCACATCTTGGTCTCCAATAGCAACCTGTGGTATGTATTGCTACGGTGACTAGTGCTGCCTCATACTGGTTTGAGGCTCTAACAGATTCTCTACAAGAGGAAATGCCTCTCAACAAAATTCAGGACAGAATCAGATCTCTCAGGTTTGCCAATTCCTATATTGCTGATGCAGTCCTTCAGGTCCTTAGACTGGGAGCTAAGGCTTCTGGTTTTGCTGTTTTGGCCAGACAGGCTTTATGGTTGAAGTCTTGGCCAGCTGAAATTTCATCTAAGGCTAAGCTGATGACTCTTCCTTACAAGGGGAAGACCTTATTTGGAACAGGTTTGGCGGAAATCATTTCTGATGTTACAGGCAAAAAAGGATCTTTTCTGCCCCAGGATAAGAGGAGCAAACTGAAAGGACGTCAGAGTAATTTTCATACTTTTCGAAACTTTAGAGGAAAGTCTTCCTCATCCTCGGCTAAACAGGATAATAACAAGCCAGCATGGAAACCGAACCAGTTCTGGGGAAAGGGTAAGCAGGTTAAGAAGCCCGTGACTGACTCTAAGTCCGCATGAAGGGGTTGCCCCCGATCCAGGCCTGGATCTAGTAAGGGGCAGACTTTCTCAATTTGCTCAGGTCTGGTTAAGAGACGTTCCAGACCCATGGGCGGTGAAAATTGTTTCTCAGGGCTACAGGATAGAATTCAAGGGTTGTCCTTGCAGAAGCAGGTTTCACCTTTCCAGATTATCTGCAGACATGATAAAGAGAGAGGCGTTCTTGAAGTGTGCAGAAGACCTCTTGGTTCTGGGGGTGATTGTTCCGGTTCCAAAGTTGGAACAGGGTTTGGGTTTTTACTCAAACTTTTTTGTTGTTCCCAAAAAAGAGGGAACCTTCTGCCTGATTCTAGTCTTAAAATGTCTCAACAAATTCCCCAAGGTTCCGTCATTCAAGATGGAAACCGTTCGGACAATTCTTCCTTTGATTCAAGAGGGCCAGTTCATGACAACCATAGACCTAAAGGATACTTACATGTTCCCATCCACAGAGATCATCACAAGTTTCTGAGGTTTGCATTCTTGGATCGTCACTTTCAGTTTGTACTTTGCCATTCGGCCTGGAACAGCTCCCAGAATAGTCTCGAAAGTCCTAGGGGCTCTTCTAGCGGTGGTCCGGTCCAGTAATTTTCATACTTTTCAAAACTTTAGAGGAAAGTCTTCCTCATCCTTGGCTAAACAGGAAAATAACAAGCCAGCATGGAAACCGGACCAGTTCTGGGGGAAGGGTAAGCTGGTTAAGAGGTCCGTGACTGACTCTAAGTCCGCATGAAGGGGTTGCCCCGATCCAGGCCTGGATCTAGTAAGGGGCAGACTTTCTCAATTTGCTCAGGTCTGGTTAAGGGACGTTCCAGACCCATGGGCGGTGAAAATTGTTTCTCAGGGCTACAGGTTAGAATTCAAGGGTTGTCCTTGCAGAAGCAGGTTTCACCTTTCCAGATTATCTGCAGACCTGATAAAGAGAGAGGTGTTCTTGAAGTGTGTAGAAGACCTCTTGGTTCTGGGGGTGATTGTTCCGGTTCCAAAGTTGGAACAGGGTTTGGGTTTTTACTCAAACTTTTGTATTGTTCCCAAAAAAGAGGAAACCTTCTGCCCGATTCTAGTCTTAAAATGTCTCAACAAATTCCCCAAGGTTCTGTCATTCAAGATGGAAACCGTTCAGACAATTCTTCCTTTGATTCAAGAGGGCCAGTTCATGACGACCATAGACCTAAAGGATACTTACATGTTCCCATCCACAGGGATCATCACAAGTTTCTGAGGTTTGCATTCTTGGATCGTCACTTTCAGTTTGTAGCTTTGCCATTCAGCCTGGAACAGCTCCCAGAATATTCTTGAAGGTCCTAGGGGCTCTTCTAGCGGTGGTCCAGTCCAGGGGGATAGCAGTGGCCCCCTATCTGGACGATATTCTAATTCAGGCTCCTTTCTTTCCAAAGGCAGCATCTCACACAGAATGTTACTGTCCTTCCTCCGGTCTCACGGGTGGAAGGGAAATGTGGAAAAGAGTTCTCTGGTTCCAGCGACTAGAGTAGTGTTTCTAGGGAATATCATACGCCTAGATTTAGAGTTCTGCGTTAGCCGTCAAAAGCAGTGTTAAGGGGTCCTAACACTGCTTTTTACCGCCCACTGGTATTTAGAGTCAGGCAGGAAAGGGTCTAAAGCTCACTTCCAAGCCGCGACTTTTCCATACCGCAGATCCCCTTACGCCAATTGCGTATCCTATCTTTTCAATGGGATCTTCCTAACGCCGGTATTTAGAGTCTTGGCTGAAGTGAGCAGTAGAGCCTCTACCGACAAGAATCCAGCCGCAGAAAAAAATCAGTAGTTAAGAGCTTTTTGGGCTAATGCCGGTTTATAAAGCTCTTAACTACTGTGCTCTAAAGTACACTAACACCCATAAACTACCTATGTACCCCTAAACTGAGGTCCCCCCACATCGCCGCCACTATAATAAAAAATTGTAACCCCTAATCTGCCGAACGCACACCGCCGCCACCTACATTATCCCTATGTACCCCTAATCTGCTGCCCCTAACATTGCCGACACCTACATAATATTTATTAACCACTAATCTGCCCCCCCAAGGTCGCCGCCACCTACCTACACTTATTAACCCCTAATCTGCCGACCGGACCTCGCCGCTACTCTAATGAATGTATTAAACCCTAAACCGCCTCACTCCCGCCTCAAAAGCCCATGAAAAATCGAAGCCCCCGAAGGGATCGATAACATAAACAATAAATATAACTATGTCATTATATAGTATTGTGCAACCACAAAATCGCAGGTTATCACTTCCAGATAAGAAACGCTCCCTAAATGGAAAATCATAACAGACATGAGCTTCATAAAACAAATTAAACACATCCTAACCGGATCAAAGGAAATAAAGGCAGCACCCATGGGTGAACGCCCAAGGAGAATGGGCACGCTAACAGGACCAGCCAATCAGAGGCCCCATTCTCCTAAGGTCAGAACTGGAACCAATACTTAAAAGAAAAGAAAAAGGGAGACATCAAGGAGATTGGCTTCATCCCCATTCGTCTAACCCAATTTGCCATTCGGCACGGAAGACCGAGGATCCCTCGGCCCAGTAGGTACTGGAATCCTCCAGCACCGCCAAAACATGCCTTAGTAGTACACAAAGACGTGCCAGTCAATAAAGAAAGGCAAAATGTTACCCCTGCCAGATCGATTGACAACCCCGGCCAGAGGGAGGGGCCCCTGAAGCCTCAGAGGCCATCGCTTCCCCAGAAGGTTGAACTGACTCAGGCGATCTCACATCCGACGGACCATGGTTAACAGAACACGGACAGTAACTTAAAAATACTTCTCTTGGGAGATATAAATGTGCCAGTGCCATAGATATGGCCATGCGGAACCATGCCGTAACCTCTGGAGGAAACAAGCCACCTTCTGGAGAAGGAGTAACAGCCATCGGGACACCTGCTTGCGTAGCAAAAGAAGGTTCTGGGGCATGCGCCTCATGGGACATGGAATCCTCAGGGGTGGATGGCTCAACGCACTCTACATTCCCTGATTCGAGGGGAAGAGAGTACTCTAGAACAGCAATCGGAACATGTTACAAACTGCTATTTGTAACTGGCCCTTTAAATGGAAAATTGCCCTGCTTCCCTGGATTTTGGAGAAGCCTATTTGCCAGCCTCCTTCCACATGACTATGGCCCCTGGAAGATTGTGCCCCTGAGGACATATTGACTTTTATTGGGTGTGTATGGCCCTTTAAGAACCGTCTGGGGACATATTGTAACTTTGGTGAACAATGCCCCTTTAAGACTATGTCCCCAGACCTGTGAAATGACTTGTCCCTGGCTTTCTCCCACTTGGTTCAGTTTCATTGTGTGCCATTAAGTGCTATGTGACAGACCCTTCGGTCAGAACTACAGAGATAACTTTGTTCAGCTTCAAGAAGCATTCTAAATACAAGTTTGCTGGGATCAGCTCTAATTAAGTTTAGTGATAAAACATTCCCATTGTCTAATCAGACTTCTAGTAGTGATAAGGTGGACTGCATTGTTTTATTGTGTGTAAAATGTTATCTGCTGAAGTAATGTTGTGGCCTGTCAAAGGGAGTGTCTCTCTATCTAATATCAAATGTGTGATGGGGGATTTTATGCCTCCCACTGAGAGTGTCCTGTTTGCATGTAACCTCAATAAAAAGCAGGCTGTGTGCTCCAGTACATCAGACCTATGTTGACCCTCTAACTTGAAGCTTTGACTCATGTTTGTAGGATACAGCTTATATCACTACAGGGATTGCTATGTTTTTCATACTCCCTTAGCTACAGGGATTGCTACAGAAGGAAGAGGTTCACCTACTGGAGCCTGGTCGTAGGTCCATGGCGCAGAGCAGACGGCGAGATACCAGCCCAGCAGCGGTGGTTCATAGAGTCTGCATTACTTATGGTGGCTACGCAGCAGTTATAGTGTCTACGGTGCTGCTGCTCCTTTGGTGAGCGCTAGGAGCATCCTTTTCTACGGTCCAACTTCCAGCCAGCCTGGAGGCAACCGTAACATTTGGCGGCAGCGGTGGGATCGCGTCCTAGTGCAAGGAGCAGCACCACAACAGCACTGGTATCGTAGGAGAGTAATTGAGGGCAACGCTAGCCACTGCGCAGCGTCCCTACCTACAGCAGCATGGAGCTGACAAGACACTGGTCAGAACCCTGTGAAGAGCACCTCAACCTGATCCGTCGCTATGAGGGCGCTGATTTTGTTCCAGAGGTAAAGAGGCGGCTAGTCCGATATGGTCCAGACCCTGCACAGGAGGTAGTCAGTCGCCTCATCCGGGAATTGGCTACTGAGAACGAAGCGGCACGAGCCTTTGAGCGCCAACTGTGGAGTTTGAGGGTATGGACACCTGGTCTCTCTCCCCAGCCGCAGCATGTTCCACAGGGAGAGGAGAGCAGCGACCTCCCTCCCCAGCGGCAGTATACTGTGCAGAGGGAAGAGACAACCGGTCTCCTTCCCCAACCCCAACCAGAGATACCAGAGGCAGCAGGCCTCATAGACTGGTCCTGGGAGGACCCCAGCAGGCAGGTGGAGATGGGACCGCAGTCTCTCTACCGGCCCTACAGGGATGCTGGGCAGGCAGCCCAGATCCCCAGCGACAGACCCAGCTAGAGGGAGGGGAGAGCATCGACCTCCCTCCCCAGCCGGAGTGTGCCTTCCAGGGAGAGGAGACAACCGGTCTCTCTCCCCAGCCGCAGCATGTTCCACAGGAAGCAGAGAGCATCGACCTCCCTTCCCAACGGCCACCGGAGTATCAGGAGGAGGAGGTAAGCCAATCTCCCCCTCCCCAGCTAACTCCTAACTTGGGCCCAGGGTTAACAGTGGAGATGTTAACCCCCACTGACCCCCACGTTCCCTTTGCCACCGGGCAGGACTATGCCCCAATTCCCCCAGCAGAAGAGCTGGCATCAGGACAGAGCGCTGCTGGCCTCTGCCCTACAGACCTTGTCCTTGTTACAGGACTGGCCTGCAAACCCCTCACCCCAGCAGAAGCGCTGGCACCAGGGCAGAGTGCCGCTGGCCTCTGCCCCCCAAGTACCATCAGCTATTTGCCCAGCTGCGCCAGGAAGGCAGAGGATGCTACACTTTCATCCTACAACCTGGAACTTACAGGCCAGTACTACGTATTGTGGGGGGGCTACTTTGCTGCTAACGATTATTTGTGGGTGGGTTGCGAGACTAACTTAGGCACTGACCGGCAGAAGGTCAGGTGCCTGGTTAGTCTCCCTCCAAAAGGGGAGATATGTTACAAACTGCTATTTGTAACTGGCCCTTTAAATGGAAAATTGCCCTGCTTCCCTGGATTTTGGAGAAGCCTATTTGCCAGCCTCCTTCCACATGACTATGGCCCCTGGAAGATTGTGCCCCTGAGGACATATTGACTTTTATTGGGTGTGTATGGCCCTTTAAGAACCGTCTGGGGACATATTGTGACTTTGGTGAACAATGCCCCTTTAAGACTATGTCCCCAGACCTGTGAAATGACTTGTCCCTGGCTTTCTCCCACTTGGTTCAGTTTCATTGTGTGCCATTAAGTGCTATGTGATAGACCCTTCGGTCAGAACTACAGAGATAACTTTGTTCAGCTTCAAGAAGCATTCTAAATACAAGTTTGCTGGGATCAGCTCTAATTAAGTTTAGTGATAAAACATTCCCATTGTCTAATCAGACTTCTAGTAGTGATAAGGTGGACTGCATTGTTTTATTGTGTGTAAAATGTTATCTGCTGAAGTAATGTTGTGGCCTGTCAAAGGGAGTGTCTCTCTATCTAATATCAAATGTGTGATGGGGGATTTTATGCCTCCCCCTGAGAGTGTCCTGTTTGCATGTAACCTCAATAAAAAGCAGGCTGTGTGCTCCAGTACATCAGACCTATGTTGACCCTCTAACTTGAAGCTTTGACTCATGTTTGTAGGATACAGCTTATATCACTACAGGGATTGCTATGCTCTTCATACTCCCTTAGCTACAGGGATTGCTACAGAAGGAAGAGGTTCACCTACTGGAGCCTGGTCGTAGGTCCAGGGCGCAGAGCAGACGGCGAGATACCAGCCCAGCAGTGGTGGTTCATAGAGTCTGCATTACTTATGGTGGCTACGCAGCAGTTATAGTGTCTACGGTGCTGCTGCTCCTTTGGTCAGCGCTAGGAGCATCCTTTTCTACGGTCCAACTTCCAGCCAGCCTGGAGGCAACCGTAACAGAACATAACTCATGGGCATGGATAACCTGGGCCATTTCATACTCCTCACAAGACGTGTACCCCAAGTAGGAGATGTCCGTCTCTAAAAAATCAGAATCCTCCATAACTTGGAGATTGCAAATATGGACAAAAGCTAAACGGCACCTTACACCCCCAATGGCTGGGGTACTCACCCCCTACTGTGAACCAGACAACTAACAAACAGATTCTCTCCGTCGCCACTTGGTCAGAGTACAGAAATGGAATTACAACTTGACCACACCCGGTCACGAGGTGCACCGTGTAAGCCAGCAAAAAGGGCGCGCCAGTCCAAAAGGGCTGCGCAGTCTAATGATAAGGCCTTTATATTCCGAATAGCCATGAGCCCAAGTATCACTACACATTAGCAGACAGAATCACATAACAAACATGATTAAAGTCCCCCCTGTTCAATAACCCCCCAAAGGAGATATTAACCCTTGATTCCATAAGATAAAGGAGTCCCACTGGGACCCTGACTTATTTCGTTAACATTACATTCACATCTCAAAATAAAATGATACGATCTTACAGGAATCTACGCTGTGGAACAGGAACATGGCCCTTCAAGTATGACAGATAGTAGCATCGCTTCTGACATGGACTTGAGTGATTAAAGTCAGGCAGCAAAACTCGTCAACGCTGATTACCAAGGAGCTATTAACATGAGTTGGGATGGTTTCGCAGAAATGACACTCCCTGCATCTCCGGACTCTAACTTTCATCCATGCTCTCACTGAGAGGCTGACAGGATTACTTAAAACTCCTGTCCCAATTTTGAAGAGTACTACCCTCCATAAGAGACTATCTTCAACCTTCTGACATTTCTCTGCCAACCTCCTGTGACGAAAGGCAAAGAATGACTGGGGGATGAAGGAAGTGGGGGAAGTATTTAAGCCTTCGGCTGGGGTGTCTTTGCCTCCTCCTGGTGGCCAGGTTCTGAATTCTCAGAAGTAATGAATGCAGCTGTGGACTCTTACCGTTTAAGAAGAAAAACTACATTTATTGATAAACTCCCTAATAGCTAAACTATATAACATTATAAACCTGAATACATGAGGTGCCTGTAACACTCCCAGACAAAGACACATATGCAAGAGAAAAATAACAGTGGCATGTGCAGTATGTTGCCAATGCAAAATGTCACCTTTTTTGTCTGTGGCTGTTTTCCACCAAATCCTGACATTTGCATGCCTGGGACTGTGCCAGCATCAAACCCAGACACACAAATATAAACCTGAACTGTCCAGGTCATTCCCAGACAGGTGGCAACCATAGATAGAGAGAGGGACAGACAGAGAGACAGATCGATGATATGTAGATGATTAATAGATGATAGACAGATAGATAGATAATAGATAATAGATAGATTGAAAGACAGACAGATAGATAGATAGATAGATAGATAGATAGATAGATAGATAGATAGATAGATGATAGATAGATAGATAATAGATAGATCGACAGACAGATAGATTATAGATAGAGATAGATCGACAGACAGACCTCTAGATAAATAGATTGATGATAGATAGATTATAGATAGACTGACAGATACTGTATATAGATATCATTAATATATGTCTCTCTCTCTCTCTCTCTCTCTCTCTCTCTCTCTATATATATATATATATATATATATATATATATATATATATATAGATACATGTTTATTTTAATTAGTAAATATATCTATATGATTGAGAGAGCAATGCTATTTATGAATCTTTGGATTTAGCGCACTTTGGCTTAGCGAACCTTTGGGTTAGCGCTCGAGCACATGCCAGAACAGGGTTTTGTAGTGCGCCCCTTATAGAAGTCTATGAGCTAAGGGATTTAGAGCGGCTTCACTGTCACACCGGAGGATTTTGCTATTGCGCTACTGATTATACTTGAACGGTGTTAGCATCCAACAGCGCTAATATGTCTGTGCTTCACTTGTAAATTGTATATTTTAATAAATACACAGAGCTCCCTTGGTCCCTTTGACTTACAGACATCAGGGAGAAGCCATGTTTATCTATGTTTAATAGACGTATGCAAACACATTCACCTAGATTACCAGTTTTGCGCTACGGTTTTAATGCTGAAAAAAATGGCCATTTCAGTGTAAAAACCGTAACGCAGCTTTTACGAGTCTTGTCAGTATAGTTGTACCGCAAGCATTTTAGCCCGTAACGCAACTTCAATCCCGCACTCTAAAAAATGAAGTTTCTGCGTGGGATTTCCATAGCACTGGTATTACAGGTTGTGCGGTGAGGCTAAAATGCTTGCGTTCTAGCCTATACCGACACGATCCGTTCCGCTATCTGAGACCAGTAGTTATGACTTTTGCGCAACAAAACTGTTACACAAAACTCATAACTAAAATGTTACAAAGTACACTAACACCCATAAACTACCTATTAACCCCTATTCCTCCGCCATCCTGCATTGCAAACACAAAATTAAACTTATTAACCTCTCATCTGCCGCTCCCGACATCCCCACCACTAATAAATGTTATTAACCCCTATTCCCACGCTCCCCGACATTGCCACCACTATAATAAAGTTATTAACCCCTATTTCCCCGCACCCCAACATCGCTTACACTATAATAAAGATATTAACCCCTATTCCGCTGCTCCCCGACATACTCGCCACTAAATAAAGTTATTAACCCCTAAACCTCTGGCCTCCCACATCACCGCCACTAAATAAACCTATTAACCCCTAAACCGCCAGCCCCCCACATCGCAAAAAACTAAATTAAACTATCAACCCCTAAACCTTAACTTTAAATTAAAATTACAATATCCCTATCTTAAAATAAATAAAAACTTACCTGTAAAATAAAAAAAACTTAAGTTTAAACTATAAATTAACCTAACATAACTATTATACTAAAATTAAAATAACTACAAATTAAATAAACTAAATTACACATTAAAAAAAAACTAACACTACTAAAAAAAAATAATCTAAAATTACAAAAAATAAAAAATACTAAATTAAGAAAAATAACAAACACTAAATTAAGAAAAATAACAAAACAACACCTAGATTACAAGTTTTGCGTTGCAGCTTCTAACGCTGAAAATATGGTATTTTTAGCGTTAAAACAGCACCGCAGCTATTACAAGTGTTGTCGGTATAGCTGTACCGCACACTTTTTAGCCTGTAACGCAACGTCAGTCCCGCACACGTAAAAAATTACGTTTTTTTCATGGGATTCCCATAGCGCCGGTATTACAAGTTTTGCGGTGAGGCTAAAAAGTAAGCGTTACAGCCTAAAACAACAAGATCTGTAATGCCAGTCTAAAGTCAGCTACAAAGCTGTTACATAAAACTCATAACTAAAGTGTTAAAAAGTACACTAACACCCATAAACTACCTATTAACCCCTAAACCGAGGCCCTCCCGCATCGCAAACACTATAATAAATTTATTAAACCCTAAACTGCAGTCCTCCCACATCGCAAACACTGTTTAAATATTATTAACACCTAATCTGCCGTCTACCCACACCGCCGCTGTAATAAACCTATTAACCCCTAAACCGCAAGCCCCCCACAACGAAATATACTAAAATAAACTATTAACCCCTAAACCGGAAGCCCCCCCACAACAAAATAAACTAATTTAAACTAGCTAATTCGAATTAGCCAATAGAATGAGAGCTGCTTAAATACTATTGGCTGATATGAACAGACATTAGGATTTTAGCAATCCTAATTGCTATTGGCTGATTCAAAATTTTCAGCCAATAGGAATGCAAGGGATGCCATCTTGAAGATTCAGTGTATTGCGGTGACCGTATGAAGAGGATGCTCCGCGCTGGATGTCTTCAGGATGGACCCACTCCGCGCCTCCGGGATCAAGATAGAAAATGCCGCCTGGATGAAGATTGAAAAAGCCTCCTGGATGAAGACTTCTCACCACTTGGATCAGGACGTCGCCGCCGGGATGAAGATTGAAGAGGCCGTCTGGATGAAAACTTTGCCAGGATGAAGATCGTTCAAGCGGGACTTCAAAAACTGTAAGTGGATTAGTGTTAGGATTTTTTAAGGGTTTATTGGGTGGGTTTTATTTTTTTGTTTAGGGTCTGGGCAGTAAAAGAGCTAAATGACCTTTTAAGGACAAAGCCCATACAATGCCCTTTTCAGGGCAATGGGGAGCTTAGGTTTTTTTAGATAGTTTTTTTTATTTTGTGGGTTGGGGGGTTTGTAATGTTAGTGGGTCTTTGTAATATTTTTTCAATAAAAGAGCTGATATCTTTAGGGCAATGCCCTACAAAAGACCCTTTTAAGTAGTTTGGGGGGTGGGGGTTTGTATAGGGTTAGGGGATGTTTGTATTTTTTTGGAGCAAAATAGCTGTTTATCTCAGGGCAATGCCCTACAAAAAGGCACTTTTAAGGCCCCCCCAAAAGGACCTTTTAAGGGCCCTTGGTAGTTTATTCTAGATTAGGCTTTTTATTTTGGGGTGTTTTTTTTTTAAAAAAAAAAAGGGTATTAGAATAGGAATAATTTTAGGGTTAGGTTTAGGGGTTAATATAGTTTAATTTATCTTGTTGCGATGTGGGGGGCTTGCGGTTTAGGGGTTAATAAATGTAGTATAGTGGCGGTGATATGGGGAGTGGCAGATTAGGGGTTAATAATTTTATTTAGGTAGCGGAGGGGCTAATAACTGTAGGCAGGCGTCAGCGATGTTGGGGGCAGCAGATTAGGGGCGGTTAGACGTAGGGTTTATGTTAGGGTATTAGGTTTAAACAGTATTTTTATTTCCAATGTTGGTAACGCCTACAAAAGGCCCTTTTAAGGGCTATTGGTAGTTTATTGTAGGCTAGGGTTTTTTTATTTGGGGGGGGGGCTTTTTTTATTTTTATAGGGCTATTAGGTTAGGTGTAATTGTTTTTATTTTGGATAATTTTGTTTGTTATTTTTTGTAATTTAGTGTTTTGTAATTTTAGATTTAATTTTTTTAGTAGTTTTAGGTTTTTTTAATGTGTAATTTAGTTTATTTAATTTGTAGTTATTTTAATTTTAGTATAATATTTATGTTAGGTTCATTTTTAGTTTAAACTTAGTTTTTTTTAATTTTACAGGTAAGTTTTTATTTATTTTAAGATAGGGATATTGTAATTTTAATTTAAAGTTAGGGGGTTGTTAGGTTTAGGGGTTAATAGTTTAATTTAGTTTTTTGCGATGTGGGGGGCTGGCGGTTTAGGGGTTAATAACTTTAGTAGTGGTGATGTCAGGGAGCGGCGGAATAGGGGTTAATAACTATTATTAGTGGCGGAGATGTCGGGAGCGGCAGATTAGGGGTTAATAACTTTATTTAGGCATCTGAGTTGTCGGGGAGCAGCAGATGAGGGGTGTTTAGACTTGGGGTGTTATATCAGGCTGTTTAAACGTAACTTTTTTTTCCCCATAGACATCAATGGGGTTGCGTTACGGTGATCGCCATTCCATGCTTCAGGTGTTGATGTACGTATTCCCAGCCCTTGGCTTCTATGCGGTATGGAGCTCATCGCCACCATATCGCACGCACAAGGCGTTTTGTAATGGCAGCGCTATGGGGGGTGAAATAACGCAACTTTTGTTGTGTTCGTTTCGCACCCTCTATAGCGCAAAACTTGTAATCTAATATAGCGCAAAACTTGTCATCTAATATAGCGCAAAACTTGTCATCTAATATAGCGCAAAACTTGTAATCTAATATAGCGCAAAACTTGTCATCTAATATAGCGCAAAACTTGTCATCTAATATAGCGCAAAACTTGTAATCTAATATAGCGCAAAACTTGTCATCTAATATAGCGCAAAACTTGTCATCTAATATAGCGCAAAACTTGTCATCTAATATAGCGCAAAACTTGTAATCTAATATAGTGCAAAACTTGTAATCTAATATAGCGCAAAACTTGTCATCTAATATAGCGCAAAACTTGTAATCTAATATAGCGCAAAACTTGTCATCTAATATAGCGCAATACTTGTCATCTAATATAGCGCAAAACTTGTAATCTAATATAGCACAAAACTTGTAATCTAATATAGCGCAAAACTTGTCATCTAATATAGCGCAAAACTTGTAATCTAATATAGCGCAAAACTTGTAATCTAATATAGCGCAAAACTTGTAATCTAATATAGCGCAAAACTTGTCATCTAATATAGCGCAAAACTTGTCATCTAATATAGCGCAAAACTTGTCATCTAATATAGCGCAAAACTTGTAATCTAATATAGCGCAAAACTTGTAATCTAATATAGCGCAAAACTTGTAATCTAATATAGCGCAAAACTTGTCATCTAATATAGCGCAAAACTTGTCATCTAATATAGCGCAAAACTTGTAATCTAATATAGCGCAAAACTTGTAATCTAATATAGCGCAAAACTTGTCATCTAATATAGCGCAAAACTTGTCATCTAATATAGCGCAAAACTTGTCATCTAATATAGCGCAAAACTTGTCATCTAATATAGCGCAAAACTTGTCATCTAATATAGCGCAAAACTTGTCATCTAATATAGCGCAAAACTTGTCATCTAATATAGCGCAAAACTTGTAATCTAATATAGCGCAAAACTTGTCATCTAATATAGCGCAAAACTTGTCATCTAATATAGCGCAAAACTTGTCATCTAATATAGCGCAAAACTTGTAATCTAATATAGCGCAAAACTTGTAATCTAATATAGCGCAAAACTTGTCATCTAATATAGCGCAAAACTTGTCATCTAATATAGCGCAAAACTTGTAATCTAATATAGCGCAAAACTTGTCATCTAATATAGCGCAAAACTTGTCATCTAATATAGCGCAAAACTTGTCATCTAATATAGCGCAAAACTTGTCATCTAATATAGCGCAAAACTTGTCATCTAATATAGCGCAAAACTTGTCATCTAATATAGCGCAAAACTTGTAATCTAATATAGCGCAAAACTTGTCATCTAATATAGCGCAAAACTTGTCATCTAATATAGCGCAAAACTTGTCATCTAATATAGCGCAAAACTTGTCATCTAATATAGCGCAAAACTTGTCATCTAATATAGCGCAAAACTTGTCATCTAATATAGCGCAAAACTTGTCATCTAATATAGCGCAAAACTTGTCATCTAATATAGCGCAAAACTTGTCATCTAATATAGCGCAAAACTTGTCATCTAATATAGCGCAAAACTTGTCATCTAATATAGCGCAAAACTTGTCATCTAATATAGCGCAAAACTTGTAATCTAATATAGCGCAAAACTTGTAATCTAATATAGCGCAAAACTTGTCATCTAATATAGCGCAAAACTTGTAATCTAATATAGCGCAAAACTTGTCATCTAATATAGCGCAAAACTTGTCATCTAATATAGCGCAAAACTTGTAATCTAATATAGCGCAAAACTTGTAATCTAATATAGCGCAAAACTTGTAATCTAATATAGCGCAAAACTTGTCATCTAATATAGCGCAAAACTTGTCATCTAATATAGCGCAAAACTTGTAATCTAATATAGCGCAAAACTTGTCATCTAATATAGCGCAAAACTTGTAATCTAATATAGCGCAAAACTTGTCATCTAATATAGCGCAAAACTTGTCATCTAATATAGCGCAAAACTTGTCATCTAATATAGCGCAAAACTTGTCATCTAATATAGCGCAAAACTTGTCATCTAATATAGCGCAAAACTTGTCATCTAGGTGAGTGTGATTTATGGTTAGTCAGAACCTTCTCTATAACATTTGCTGGAAAACATTAGTTAGGGATCACTGCCCTCTAGTGTTTGCATTAAGTTATTTCAGATACAGTTTCCTCATATGGGAAGGTGAATCTGGAAGAGCGCCCAACAGAAAGTGATGCTGCTCTCTGGAACGGAAGAAGACTCTGGCACTGATAATATTTCTTTTTATCAAATGCAAATCTAATTGTGCTGCTTTGTTAGTTTGTTACCACGTGTTTCACGCACATATATTTGTGTTTATGTTACTGAAATTGTAACCTGGAGCGAGCATGCGTGACCGTGAGTTTAACAATATACGCACTTTGTGAACGAGTTTGTACTTAGGGGTCAAGCATATTTTGTTTAAGGATCTCTTAGAAAGACACTGGGCTGTGTTGTTCAGCTGATGATGTAACTGAAATCACCCACAAAGTTCTTTTATATCAACTTATGTCGTATTCCTGAGCTGCTTCCTGTCTGCTGAGCTCTACACTAGAAAAACAAGGTAAGCGCTTTCATTCTCAGTCTGCCGCCCCCATGCACGACTTCACTGCCTCGCTACTCACGCTGATCTGGTGTCACAGCCTCAGCCGCCCCCATGCACGACTTCACTGCCTCGCTACTCACGCTGAACTGGTGTCACAGCCTCTGCCGTCCCCATGCACAACTTCACTGCCTCGCTACTCACGCTGAACTGGTGTCACAGCCTCAGCCGCCCCCATGCACGACTTCACTACCTCGTTACTCACGCTGATCTGGTGTCACAGCCTCAGCCGCCCCCATGCACGACTTCACTGCCTCGCTACTCACGCTGATCTGGTGTCACAGCCTCAGCCGCCCCCATGCACGACTTCACTGCCTCGCTGCTCACACTGAACTGGTGTCACAGCCTCAGCCGCCCCCATGCACGACTTCACTGCCTCGCTACTCACGCTGATCTGGTGTCACAGCCTCAGCCGTCCCCATGCACGACTTCACTGCCTCGCTACTCACGCTGATCTGGTGTCACAGCCTCAGCCGCCCCCATGCACGACTTCACTGCCTCGCTACTCACGCTGAACTGGTGTCACAGCCTCAGCCGTCCCCATGCACGACTTCACTGCCTCATTACTCACGCTGAACTGGTGTCACAGCCTCAGCGGTCCCCATGCACGACTTCACTGCCTCGCTGCTCACGCTGAACTGGTGTCACAGCCTCAGCCGTCCCCATGCACGACTTCACTGCCTCGCTACTCACACTGAACTGGTGTCACAGCCTCTGCCGTCCCCATGCACGACTTCACTGCCTCGCTACTCACGCTGAACTGGTGTCACAGCCTCTGCCGTCCCCATGCACGACTTCACTGCCTCGCTACTCACGCTGAACTGGTGTCACAGCCTCTGCCGCCCCCATGCACGACTTCACTGCCTCGTTACTCACGCTGAACTGGTGTCACAGCCTCAGCCGCCCCCATGCACGACTTCACTGCCTCGCTACTCACGCTGAACTGGTGTCACAGCCTCAGCCGCCCCCATGCACGACTTCACTGCCTCATTACTCACACTGAACTGGTGTCACAGCCTCAGCCGCCCCCATGCACGACTTCACTGCCTCGCTACTCACGCTGAACTGGTGTCACAGCCTCAGCCGCCCCCATGCACGACTTCACTGCCTCGCTACTCACGCTGAACTGGTGTCACAGCCTCAGCCGCCCCCATGCACGACTTCACTGCCTCGCTACTCACGCTGAACTGGTGTCACAGCCTCAGCCGCCCCCATGCACGACTTCACTGCCTCATTACTCACGCTGAACTGGTGTCACAGCCTCAGCCGCCCCCATGCACGACTTCACTGCCTCATTACTCACACTGAACTGGTGTCACAGCCTCAGCCGTCCCCATGCACGACTTCACTGCCTCGCTACTCACGCTGAACTGGTGTCACAGCCTCTGCCGCCCCCATGCACGACTTCACTGCCTCGCTACTCACACTGAACTGGTGTCACAGCCTCTGCCGTCCCCATGCACGACTTCACTGCCTCACTACTCACGCTGAACTGGTGTCACAGCCTCTGCCGCCCCCATGCACGACTTCACTGCCTCACTACTCACGCTGAACTGGTGTCACAGCCTCAGCCGCCCCCATGCACGACTTCACTGCCTCATTACTCACGCTGAACTGGTGTCACAGCCTCAGCCGCCCCCATGCACGACTTCACTGCCTCGTTACTCACGCTGAACTGGTGTCACAGCCTCAGCCGTCCCCATGCACGACTTCACTGCCTCGCTACTCACGCTGAACTGGTGTCACAGCCTCTGCCGCCCCCATGCACGACTTCACTGCCTCATTACTCACGCTGAACTGGTGTCACAGCCTCAGCCGCCCCCATGCACGACTTCACTGCCTCGTTACTCACGCTGAACTGGTGTCACAGCCTCAGCCGTCCCCATGCACGACTTCACTGCCTCGCTACTCACGCTGAACTGGTGTCACAGCCTCAGCCGCCCCCATGCACGACTTCACTGCCTCACTACTCACGCTGAACTGGTGTCACAGCCTCAGCCGTCCCCATGCACGACTTCACTGCCTCGCTACTCACGCTGAACTGGTGTCACAGCCTCAGCCGTCCCCATGCACGACTTCACTGCCTCACTACTCACGCTGAACTGGTGTCACAGCCTCAGCCGTCCCCATGCACGACTTCACTGCCTCGCTACTCACGCTGAACTGGTGTCACAGCCTCAGCCGTCCCCATGCACGACTTCACTGCCTCACTACTCACGCTGAACTGGTGTCACAGCCTCAGCCGTCCCCATGCACGACTTCACTGCCTCGCTACTCACGCTGAACTGGTGTCACAGCCTCTGCCGTCCCCATGCACGACTTCACTGCCTCGCTACTCACGCTGAACTGGTGTCACAGCCTCATCGGTCCCCACGGAAACAACAGCACTATGGTCCAGTGCCCAGCAACAACAGGAGTCTCCACCAAACTCCCAAAACAAAACCAAGAAAGAAATCCAGTTCCTCGCACACAATGGCTCGTCTGGGTGAAAAATAGGACGCCAAGGTATTTGCCAAAAGACTTACGGCTATATTACGAGTTTTGTCGGTAAGGCTGTGCGGTGCTAACGCTCCTTTTTTCCCACCGCTCCCTTAAGCCAACGCCGGTATTACAGGTTTTTTTAAACCTGGTGTTAGCCACAAAAAGGTTAGCGTTGAGCAGAATTTAGCTCCACATCTCACCTCAATACCAGCGTTGCTTCCGATAGTGGTAAGCTGGCTAAATGTGCTCGTGCACGATTTCCCCATAGGAAACAATGGGGCTGAGCTGGCTGAAAAAAAAACTAACACCTGCAAAAAAGCAGCGTTCAGCTCCTAACGCAGCCCCATTGTTTCCTATGGGGAAAGAAAAAATATGTCTGCACCTAACATCCTAACATGTACCCCGAGTCTAAACACCCCTAATCTTACACTTATTAACCCCTAATCTGCCTGACATCTGCCTGACATTGTCGCCACCTGCATTATACTATTAACCCCTAATCTTCCGCTCCAGACACTGCCGCCACCTACATTATATTTATAAATTGCATACAAAGAGAGAAGCGCTCTACCAGGAACGAACAACAGCTCAGTGGTTTGTTCTATGGCGATTTACCACCCGGAAGCAGCCTCTTTTAGACCAGTGTGCTTTTCACAGAAGAAAACTTTCCTGAAGTATATCAGTCTGATCCCGCCAAGTAAGGTCAGTCCAGCCCCGAAATACCAGGCAATTCTCCTCTGAACAAGGAACATGACAACCCCAGACGATCGTTTCGGCCTCCTATGGGCCTCGTCAGTGAGGTGCAGCCACAATCCTCTAAGCACACTGGGCAAGGAGTCCACGTCTGGTTTCCCCCATCACCCACAGGGAGACTTCCCCAGGGTTATAATAATTTGCATACAAAGAGAGAAGCGTTCTACCAGGAACGAACAACAGCTCAGTGGCTTGTTCTATGGCGATTTACCACCCGGAGGCAGCTTCTTTTAGAACAGTGTGCTTTTCACAGAAGAAAACTTTCCTGAAGTATATCAGTCTGATCCCGCCAAGTAAGGTCAGTCCAGCCCCGAAATACCAGGCAATTCTCCTCTGAACAAGGAACATGACAACCCCAGACGATCGTTTCGGCCTCCTATGGGCCTCGTCAGTGAGGTGCAGCCACATTCCTCTAAGCACACTGGGCAAGGAGTCCACGTCTGGTTTCCCCCATCACCCATAGGGAGACTTCCCCAGGGTCATAATAATTTGCATACAAAGAGAGAAGCGCTCTACCAGGAACGAACAACAGCTCAGTGGCTTGTTCTATGGCGATTTACCACCCGGAAGCAGCCTCTTTTAGACCAGTGTGCTTTTCACAGAAGAAAACTTTCCTGAAGTATATCAGTCTGATCCCGCCAAGTAAAGTCAGTCCAGCCCCGAAATACCAGACAATTCTCCTCTGAACAAGGAACATGACAACCCCAGACGATCGTTTCGGCCTCCTATGGGCCTCGTCAGTGAGGTGCAGCCACATTCCTCTAAGCACACTGGGCAAGGAGTCCACGTCTGGTTTCCCCCATCACCCATAGGGAGACTTCCCCAGTGTCATAATAATTTGCATACAAAGAGAGAAGCGCTCTACCAGGAATGAACAACAGCTCAGTGGCTTGTTCTATGGCGATTTACCACCCGGAAGCAGCCTCTTTTAGACCAGTGTGCTTTACACAGAAGAAAACTTTCCTGAAGTATATCAGTCTGATCCCGCCAAGTAAGGTCAGTCCAGCCCCGAAATACCAGACAATTCTCCTCTGAACAAGGAACATGACAACCCCAGACGATCGTTTCGGCCTCCTATGGGCCTCGTCAGTGAGGTGCAGCCACATTCCTCTAAGCACACTGGGCATTATATTTATAAACCCCTAATCTGCTGCACCCAACATGGCTGCCACCTACATTATAATTATTAACCCCTACTCTGCCCCTCCCCAACATCGCCGCAACTATATTAAATTAATTAACCCCTAATCTGCTGCCGCCAGCGTCGCCGCCACTATAATAAATGTATTAACCCCTAAACCTTAGTCTAACCCTAACACCCCCCTAATTTAAATATAATTTAAATACATCTAAATAAAATAACTACAATTAAATAAATTATTCCTATTTAAAACTAAATACTTACCTATAAAATAAACCATAAGATAGCTACAATATAACTAACATTGTAGCTAGCTTGTGATTTATTTTTATTTTACAGGCAACTTTGTATTTATTTTAACTAGGTACAATAATAATAACTATTTAATAGCTACCTAGCTAAAATAAATACAAAATTACCTGTAAAATAAATCCTAACCTAAGTTACAATTACACCTAACACTACACTATCATTAAACTAATTACCTAAACTACCTACAATTAATTACAATTAAATTCAATAAACTAAATTACGAAAAAACACTAAATTACAGGAAAAAAATAATTTACAAGAAGTTTAAACTAATTACACCTAATCTAAGCCCCCTAATAAAATAAAAAAGCCCCCCAAAATAATAAAATGCCCTACCCTATACTAAATTACAAATAGCCCTTAAAATGGCCTTTTGCGGGGCATTGCCCCAAAGTAATCAGCTCTTTTACCTGTAAAAAAAGAATACAATACCCCCCCCAACATTACAACCCATCACCCACACACCCCTACTCTAAAACCTACCCAATCCCCCCTTAAAAAAACCTAACACTACCCCATTGAAGATCCATCTTGGATGACGTCATTTAAAGGAACCGTCATTCGTTGTTAGTCGTCGTGCTGGAAGGATGCTCCGCGCCGGATGTCTTCAAGATGGAGTCGCTCCTCGTCGGATGGATGAAGATAGAAGATGCCGCTTGGATGAAGCCTTCTCCCGGTCCGGATGTCCTCTTCTGCCCGGATAGGATGAAGACTTCTGCCGGTCTGGATATCCTCTTCTGCCCCATCGGATGAAGACTTCTGTCCGGATTGGATGATCACTTGTGCCCGGCTGGGTGATGACGTCTCAAGGTAGGGTGATCTTCAATGGGGTAGTGTTAGGTTTTTTTTAAGGGGGGATTGGGTAGGTTTTAGAGTAGGGGTGTGTGGGTGGTTGGTTGTAATGCTGGGGTGGGGTATTGTATTATTTTTTTACAGGTAAAAGAGCTGATTACTTTGGGGCAATGCCCCGCAAAAGGCCCTTTTAAGGGCTATTTGTAATTTAGTATAGGGTAGGGCATTTTATTATTTGGGGGGGCTTTTTTATTTTATTAGGGGGCTTAGATTAGGTGTAATTAGTTTAAACTTCTTGTAAAAAAAAATTATTTTCTGTAATTTGGTGGGGGTTTTTTTCCGTAATTTAGTTTATTGAATTTAATTGTAATTAATTGTAGGTAGTTTAGGTAATTTATTTAATGATAGTGTAGTGTTAGATGTAATTGTAACTTAGGTTAGGATTTATTTTACAGGTAATTTTGTACTTATTTTACCTAGGTAGTTATTAGATAGTTAATAACTATTGTACCTAGTTAAAATAAATACAAAGTTGCCTGTAAAATAAATATAAACCCTAAGCTAGATACAATGTAACTATTAGTTATATTGTAGCTAGCTTAGGATTTATTTTATCGGTATTTCGTTTTAAATAGGAATAATTCATTTAATTTTGTTAAATTAATTTCCTTTAATTTAAATTATATTTAAGTTGGGGGGGTTAGGTTTAGACTTAGGTTTAGGGGTTAATACCTTTAATATAGTAGCGGCGACATTGGAAGATTAGGGGTTAATAAATGTAAGTAGGTGTCTGCGATGTTATTGCAGGC
The DNA here is from genome assembly GCF_027579735.1 of Bombina bombina. Taxonomy (NCBI): domain Eukaryota; kingdom Metazoa; phylum Chordata; class Amphibia; order Anura; family Bombinatoridae; genus Bombina; species Bombina bombina. Next base: position 15,089,565 of record NC_069499.1, on the reverse strand, counting down.
AGATTAGGGGTTAATACAATTTAACTAGTGTTTGCGATGCGGGAGTGCGGCGGTTTAGGGGTTAATACATTTATTAAAGTGGCGGCGATGTCCGGTCGGCAGATTAGGGGTTAAAAAAATTTATTATCGTGTTTGCAATGTGGGAGGGCCTCATTTTAGGGGTTAATAGGTAGTTTATGGGTGTTAGTGTACTTTGTAGCACTTTAGTTAAGAGCTTTATGTTCCGGCGTTAGCCCATAAAACTCTTAACTACTGACTTTTATATGTGGTAGAAGTCTTGCCAGGAGAGGGTCTACCGCTCACTTCTTCCAAGACTTGTAATACTGGCATTAGGCAAATCCCATTAAAAAGATAGGATACGCAATTGACGTAAGGGGATTTGCGGTAGCCTCGAGTCGCAGAAGAAAAGTAAGCGGTACACCTGTACCTGCCAGACTCGTAATACCAGCGGGCGTTAAAAAGCAGCGTTAGGACCCCTTAACGTTGCTTTTTAAGGCTAATGTGAAACACGAGATCTAGCCGTTAGGCTTTATTAAGTGCTCAAGATAAAAGTAAAATCAAGATAAAATCAGGTAAAACGCGTTTCTTATGCTCTCACTTTCTCAATGACCCATATGTTGCAAAGATACACACCCTTATTTAAACGGGATGGTCACACCTGTATCCTAACATATACAATGCACACATGTGTTAACAGAACATTATACAGTTTAATACTTATTCATAATTTTATACAAAGTCACCTTATTATATATTTACATATCTACATCACAATGTACATTGAAAATTTCGACAAACATCATGAGTTATTAATATTCTTACATGTCTATGTTATTGTTATTCATAAACGTCATACATAAATGCACATACTGAATTCACCTCTTTCTTATTCCTAAGGCCCAAGAGATATCAGTACAAGGTCAATGCATATAAATTGCATCATACTGGAAATTCATTAATTATTAAACACCATTAATTTAATAAATCAATGCTATTCACTCTTATTGATTATATACATTAGGTCAGATTTATAATGTCAAGCCCTATATAAGTAACTATTAATCAACATACAATTTTACATCCCAATCTGAGTTCAGGCCATGCGGTACCCTGGTACCTAAAAGCAGGATCCAATATACCTCCTTTTGGCCCAATAATTTCAATCTATCTCTTCCCCTAGCATGTCTGGTTACATGTACCCTGATATTGTAATAGTTTTCCATCTCCATTATGAAGGTTATGGAAATGTAGGGCAATTGGGATATCTTATTCTGAGTTCTCTATAGATCGTAGATGTTCCAAGAACCTCTTCTTTAGGGGTCTTGTCATTTGACCTACGTGCTTAATGTTACGTGATTTGCATGTGAGTAAATACAATACACATAGCTTGTATTACAATTAATGTAATTCCTAATAGTGAAAGAATTTCTTTCACCAAAGGATGTAAAGACATTACCAAAAATAGCATGTGTACAAGACTTACACCTCCTACTTCCACATCTGAAAAAACCTTGTTTAGGTGTTAACCAGTTAGTGGTCTCCCTCCTGGGCAACATTGAAGGAGAAAATATATTAGACAGTGTCTTTGATTTTCTAGTTACAAATTGACATCCATTCTCCACAATCTTGTCCACGTTTAAAATAGGGAGTGCTTGGGGGCGGAGCCTGGCCACGACTGCAAATGGCCGCACACTGAGAGTGCTCTGACACCTTGTTACTCTCAGCATAAGGTTTAAGGCAGTCAATGGCACTAAAATAACTTAAAAGCAACACACAAAGCAGAGTACTACCTATATGTCTGGAATGTGCTTCCTTTAAACCGGGCATGCAGCTTTAACAGAGGACTAAAGTGGCAACAGGGGAAAACAGCAGGCCGCCATAGCGTGCAGACTACTACGCACCTGAATATTAACCGGGAGTCACTGGAAGCAGCCGAAGATTGGTGCTGTCACGGAGCGCCGTTACACAGAGCCCATATCCTAACGCGGTAGACGTTACTACCGGGACCTGAGTGGACCTAGGTGCGGGAGTGCTGCAGACGACGGAGACACGAAGGAGCGCAAGTAGCGGCAACTGGGCCCTTCAAGAGTTCAGCGGGCACAAACAGAAGAACACTAGCGACGGCTGTGGGATAGCACCTCCAACCCTGGAGACAAGGAATGGTGAGTAGCAGGCTCAAAATACATACATCCTCAGGCTATCACATGCATAGGGGCTGAACACTGCACAAAGCACACAGTGATAAGGCAAAAGACATTTATAGCAGAGCCTTAATAAACTAATTAAAAGTACACCCAGTATGACAAAGCTAGAAGCGCATTACAGCTGAGACTGGGTATATACATAAAGATCACAGAGAGTGACGCGGTGCAAACCACGGGGGCTACTTTGGCGAAGTTGCAGTACTGATAGAAACTGCTTATACTGCAATAAAGACACACCTGACAGAGCAGTGCAAGTTCAAAAGGACTCTTATTTTTCTTTGCTGTTATATACAGCAGTCTTCAGGCCTGTTAACCATGTCAAATAGAAAGGGCCCTAAGCTGCCCAAAAGCCTGCACTCATCAAACATGGAAAATTACTTAATCTCAAGTGATCCAACACAAGGCCCTCACAGAGAACTCCCAGAACCTGCAGGGATAACAGCTTCAGTCTCTCAACACAGCACAGAGCCTAGACAAAGTGACTATATTACTAAAGATGATATTAGACATCTATCATCCAAAAATGATATAAAAGAGGCCATGCTGGAAATGAAACACATGTTTGGGGAGCTGAAGAAGGACATTGCCACTATAGACAGGAGAGTCACATCTGTAGAGGAGTCACAGGAGTCGCTACGCTCTGACCTACAGCATAATACCAGCTGCATGCAGTCGCAAGAAATGATTGTTCTAAATCTGCCGCCAGCTAGAGCACCGCCTAGAGACATCATAGCCAAGCTCCTCTCATATAGAGACAGGGAAGATATACTAAGACACTCCAGAAACCGTCAATCCCTGACTTATGAGGGGGCAGAGATCCAGATCTTCACAGACCTATGCCCTGCGACACTGCAAAAAAGGAGAGAAATGCGTTTTATTACATCCAATCTCAGAGAGCAAAGAATCCCATACAGGTGGGGTTTCCCGACCTGCTTAATCGCCACCAAAGATGGAATCACAGCTACATACCGAGCGACATCTGATCTCCCTGCCTTTAACCAGGCCATGGGCACACAGATCAGAACTCCTGGCCCTACAGCAGAACCTGCCCAGCAAAGAGATAATACTAGAGAGGAAGGAAACCTACCTAGTGGAAGGCCCCTTTGAGGCCTCTATACCTCCTTTTTTCTCTCCATGAACATAATATTTGCAGGTACCCTGTTAATATTAAGTGTCATTGTGGCCCTCATGATTGCTGTTGTATTGGAGACCACAATCCACTCATCCTGAAGATAAGTATGTTGACATTTACTTTAGTTCACCATAACCTATGTTTCAACTTAGTTTAAGGGGATATGGACAGATATGAAGAGACATACACTAGTTATGCAGAAATCATCCAAGCTGCAGTGGGTGGTATATAACCATCCAGCTGATCATCAGCAGCCACAGAGATGGCGGCATATCAAACTTTGCTAATGTTATTATTATAGAACCTGTATAATATCTCATTTATGTTTCAAAATGTGTTAAAAAACTGTCTAAAATTGCCTCAACTAGTAAATTACTGTTCAAAAAGAGAGTGCATACCGCCCAAGATAACACTTTGGCCGTTATAGGCCCCCAGACACCAAACAGGAGACGCAGGTGCAACAACGTTAGCTGATCGACATTCAAATTGAGTAATGAGTGTGAGCTTTTTGAGGGATTGAATAGGTAATCTGAATCTCAGGTGTCACAAATTCAGCATACACCTAAACTACACGAATGGTTGGGGTGCACTGCATGGTTAACTACTACCGCACTCACACAACCACTCACTCTAGTATACAAAACAACTAGGCTTACTAGGTACAACATCATTTAGAAGGACAGTGCTCTCCCTAACTACACGCCATTAATAACGCCCAAATTCTTTCAGCACAGACCTCACTAGCACTGCAAAGCACTTGGGGTCCAGACACTAATGGAGGCACTGACCCAGAATGCCACATGCAAACAACTCAACTACATGACATCACTAGAGGACATGAAGCCACTATCTTGAGTGTAATTAGATCTTAATGAAAGCTTGAAATGTGGGACAGTGATCTTCATAAACACACTTAGATTCGCGCTTGCAGAGTGAGAACAACAACATGACCTATAAATAGAGCATAGAGATGCGAAGGGAACGTTATAGCGGATCAGAAATGGTATTCTGGGATAGATAAGTACCTGCAATGTCTTAACAAATTCATATCTTATTCTGATGCATAGGTTATTTAATAATATAATATATTGCTTTGTTTCTAGATAAATGTTAATAGAAATCGTTTAACCTTTTATTGATTGCCTTTACCTACAGATTATATAACTAATTATAAAGTTCAACTGCTGAGAGTATGAGGGTTACTACCCCCTTGTTTTACTTATACTCTCTTGCGATTTAGAGTAAGACTCTACACCTCTACGATTTTCTTTTCTTTGTTTCTTTTTTCTTCCCTTCTTATTTTCTCTTTCTCTCTCTCTCCTAGGTCTCTTTTCCTTAATTTATCCCTCTCTATTATATCCACATTATAGTTAGGAATCTATCTCTCAGCCTCCTGCTCACACCTTTAGCCACAGACCTTTTACCTGGACCCTTAGGTCCCTCACTACCTAACTTCTCTTCCCACCGTTATTCTTCTATTCCCTTTTCTACCTATACTTTTCTCTCCCCTCTTCCCCTCCCCCCCCTTTTTTTTTTCTCTCCATATCCAACGCATCCCAGACACCTTCCCCCCATCCATCAGCTTACGTAACTGACCAAGATATACCCCTATATCAATAGCAGAAGTGATGGAGGACACTAGATTAATGATTATGGCTTTAATAGCCCTGAGAAGAGATCGATTGTCACCAGAGACTTACATAGAATGGGTGGAGATATTGTGTGCATCCAGGAGACGCATTTTTCTAAACACAAAGAGCCTAAATGGTATAGTCAGAAATATCCAGTGGCATACTTCGCATCTGGACCCACAAAAAAAAATGGAGTGGGGATATTATTTAGAGCTGGGATCCCCTTCCGGTTGGAACAGATCATAAGGGATCCTGATGGCAGGTACTTGATTATAGCTGGTAATCTATATGGCAAATTAGTTACTTTTGTCAGTCTTTATTCACCCAATACGGCGCAGGATATCTTCTTTAAGAAACTTGCGACAAAGATACTAGAAACCCAAAAAGGAATTCTTTTTATGGGTGGAGACTACAATGTGTCCTTCTGCCCAGAGCTGGACACATCAGATGGATTATCCAGCACCTCATGTCGAGTGGTAAAACATGTTGCTAAAACTATGAGAGACCTGGTTCTCCATGATGTGTGGCGTACACTACATCCTGTTTCCAAAAATTATACGTTCTACTCCCATCCACATGGGAAATATACGAGAATTGATCATATCTTCACAGACTCGGCTGGATTATCAGTCACGACCGGTAGCTATATAGGTCAGATCACATGGTCCGACCACGCCCCAGTGAGATGCACCATTGAATGGCCCGGGGCAAAGGTCACGCCTTATATATGGCGACTGGACGAATCCTTATTAGATAATCGGGTATTGAGACAGAAATTGGATAGCACAATTGAGGAATACTTCCTTTTAAACGCAGATGACGCTGTAGCTGACACCACAGTCTGGGAGGCACACAAGTGTGTCCTGAGAGGGGTCCTGATCAAACACACCTCGGCTCTACGTCGTGAGAGAAGAGCACAATACGACACCCTCCTAGCGAAGATGACACAAACTGAGGTGGAACATAAAGAACAACCCTCTAATGTGACGAAACAAAGAGAATTAGCCCGTGCGAGATCAGACTGAGCCACTTACAGTCAGAGCACCAAAAACAGGCGCTTAGACTTAGGCAATACTATTTTGAACAGAGCAATAAGGCGGGGAAACTTCTTGCTCGAGCAATAGCAAGGCAGAGACTGAAAACATACGTATATGATGTGGTGGATCAGGAAGGCAATAGGCACTGTGATGGTCCGGCTATAGCTAATACGTTTGGAAGCTTCTATGAAGCTCTCTATAACATATACCCTCCGAATCAGGAGCAGCTTGGGCAGCAACCTGAAGGTGATCAGGAAAGAGCGATTTTAGAATATCTAGATGGGGTGGAGATGTCACGGCTGTCCCAAGCGGATGCGGATCAACTTGACTCACCACTCACTTTATCAGAAATTCAGCGCGCCATTAAGCTTCTTCCGGGGGGTAAAAGCCCCGGGCCAGACAGATTTGGTATGCGTTATTATAAAACATTCTCTGACAAATTAGCGCCTCGCTTGCTTCAGATGTTCAATCGGTTATCTGAAACACCACATTTGCCGAGCTCAATGCTTGAGGCATATATATCGGTAATACATAAGCCTGGAAATCCCAAAAATCTGCCAAGCAGTTATAGACCGATCTCACTCCTCAACTCTGATGTGAAGATCTTGGCCAAGGTCATAGCTTGTCGACTATCTAAGTATTTACCCCAGCTCATCTCTACCGATCAAGTGGGATTTGTACTGGGCAGAGAAGCTCGGGACAATACCCTCAGAGTTATACAGCTAATATCTTATGCTCACAATAATTCTGCTCCGTTGGCCTTAGTGTCAACGGATGCAGAAAAAGCCTTTGACCGGGTTAACTGGCTTTTTATGTGGCATATTTTGACCAAATTGGGGTTTGGAGAGGGATTGATACACACGATCTTCTCTCTGTACTCTACACCAAGCGCTAAGGTACGAGTCAACGGCGTATTCTCTAGACCCTTTCTGATCACCAACCGCACTAGACAGGGGTGTCCCTGGTGATTGAGGCCTTGGCATGTGGGATACGCAGTAACCCTAATGTCGCGGGCTTGACAGTTGGCCAAAAAGAGCACAAATTAGCTATGTATGCTGATGATATCTTGGTTATGTTGTCGGATACCACTACCTCATTACCAGCGCTGCTAACGGAATTTGTGGAGTTCGGAAAGGTCTCGAATTTTCTACTCAATCTATCCAAATCCGAGATTTTGAATGTATCCGTTCCTGACGCAGATTTTCAGGAGGCATGTTCCCGTTGCCCCCTTAAAGTAGCAAAACAGCAATTGAAATACCTTGGTATTTCCTTGACATCCTCGATCAAAGACATCGTTGACATAAATTATAAGCACATTAGAGATGCTGTAGGAGGTGACATGGCTAAATGGAAGAATAAATCCATTATGTGGATGGGTCGCATCCACGTGGTCAAAATGAATATTTTGCCAAGAGTACTGTATGTGATGCAGACAATCCCACTCATGGCGGCGATGCATATTATACATCAGATTCAATCAGAGATTGAATCATATATATGGAATGGCGTGAGGCCGAGAGTTCGTAAAAAAACACTGTATCTGCCCAGAGACAGGGGGGGAGCCGGGGTCCCACTACTGAGAACATACTTAAAGGCGATAATTGTCCAGCGCCTGGTCCAGTGGTGTCATAATGGGACTGATAGAGCCTGGATTGAGCTAGATCGCGAAATTCTGCAGAGAGGCAATGTAGGATCACTTGCCTGGGTCTCGGTGCCAAACCGGAACCCAATGATCGGACAATATCCTTTGCTGGAGGGTGTCTTCGGCATCTGGGATACACTGATCAAACAAGACGAGAGTGTATCAACCATAAACTCTCCAGTTACGCCAATTTTTGAGAATCCTGATAATGGCCTGGCGTGTAGGACACAGTCCCCTAGACAACCATACACTTTAGCTGAAGCAGCTGTGAGTAATGCTTTCCATGAGGGGAAGATTCAGACTCAAGAGAACCTTAAAAAGTGGGACCACTGGCTATTCTCCTCTTGGTTTAGGATGGCGCAGCTCCACCACTACGTGACCACACGTGGGGGCGCATCTCCCTTTACAAGGGATAAAACACCCGTGGAATCTATTTGCACGATGGACCAGATGCCGGGACACTTAATTTCCCGCCTATACAAATTACTACTTCTGAGCGAAGAGGAGGCGCTACCCTGCTATGCAGATGCATGGCGAGCGGAATTAGGCTCTGAGATCACTGTAAAAGAATGGCATATGATCTTCAATAAAGCCAAGAGAGTCTCGGTCTCTATGCATTATAAATTTCTGAGCTGATGGTATCTGACACCCCTGAGATTAAATAAAATATACCCGCAATCGAGCAGAGATCGTTGGAGGGGATGTGGAGAGGAAGGATCTATCCTGCATATATGGTGGACTTGCCCACTAATACAGGAGTTTTGGAGAGAGGTGTTTTCTGAGATTGGTAGACTCCTCGGTATCATCCTTCCCCTAAATCCACACTACCTGCTTTACCATTCCCTCCCTAAAATAGTAATGGAGGTGAAAAATAAACTTTTCCTACTGATGCTGAAGGGCTTGATCCCAAAATACTGGAAATCGCTGACTGTCCCAAGTCTAAATGAGTGGAAGCATGGAGTGGGAGATCTGCTTAGTTTGGAGAGGTACCACTACCTCAGAACAGGAAAATTAGAAACGCATGAATACATGAAATTGATATGGGAGGGAAAGGAACTATGACATTCTTAATTAACGAAAATTGATTATTTGCGACCTCTGAGGCGTCTCCTGGATGCACACCCTGCTGAGTGGGATTGGAGAGAGTGGGGACACAGAGTGTTAGCAAAATAGCACTAAGGTAAACCTCTCGGCCATAGGCCTTAATATATAATAAAAAGAGGCACACCAGCCATCTCACAAGACCATCTCACCCCACGTATATACAGACTGAGCCATTTGGAGTGATACCCCCCCCCCCCCTTCTCACGTACCTCCCCTCGACCCTTGAGAAGATAACCCGCTATATATACACCATCCCCCCTCCCCCTCCTTTTTTTTTTTTTCTCTCTCCCCCCCTCTTCTCTTCCTCTCTCTATTCCTTGATATCTTTCTTCTCTCTTTCTTTCTATAATTACTCACATACTAGATATGATTTAATATCTAAACAGACTTATAATTGATAGTAAAGCTGTTATATGTGAGTCGCATTATATAATTTTAAGCTGATACATAAAAACAATGAACAGGATGTATATAAAAGGAGAATAACAGAAGACATATTGTTACTAAGCTGTCATTATAGCAAGACGGATGCAAAATTGTTAACTTGCACTGTATGATAACAAAATATGTGTATTTTACTGCCCTTCTTGTTCATTCAATAAAGCTTGTGTTAAAAAAAAAAAAATAGGGAGTGCTTTTCTGACTATATCGCTTGTGAGATTGTGTTCTTTACTATATGATGTTAAAAAACGACTTTCAGAAAAAGCCTGATTTATAACACGTGATTTAGGCCTTAATAAATCCTTTCTATCCATTAAATCAACCAGACTCTGCTTCAGTTACATGATGTGCAGTTTACCCTCTTGCCAAAAACCTTTCTGTGTTTTATCTTTAGAGTGAAATTCATAATCTTCCTCTGTAGTGCAATTTTTTTTTGTTCTCATGTATTGCCCTTACGCTATGGCTCTGATAACGCTTTGGGTGGCATGAATTGGCTTTTAACAAAGAGTTGCCTGCAGTTCCCTTCCTATAAAGCTCAGCCTCTATACTTTTTCTTAATAAACTTGGCTTTAACATTACACTAACTTTGTTAAACTCCATAGTGAATTTCAAATTAAATTTGTTATGTGATAAATAGGAAAATAAATTGTGTATCTCTTTAGTATCACCCCTAAAGACAAACATCAGGTCATCTATATAACGGGTGTAATATTTAATGTTGTCTTTGAAGGGATTGCCGTCACCAAAGATACAGGAAAGCTCCCACCAGCCAAGATATAAATTGGCGTAGGTGGGGCAAACTTGGAGCCCATGGCCGTCCCCTGTCTTTTGCAAAAGCAATCCCCCTCAAACATGAAAAGATTTGTGCGTTAACAAATATTCAATATATTTTTAAATTAATTCTCTTGTGTTAATATCATACGGCTATATTACGAGTTTTGCGCTATGAGTAAAAAAGCAGCGTTAAGGCTCATAACCCTGCTTTTTCACTACCGCTGCAATTACGAGTCTTGTAGGTACAGCTGTCCCGCACACTTTTTTGGCTGTACCGCAAATTAACTTACGCAATTTTCGTAAAGTCTTTTTTCAATGGGACTTCCACTGCACCGGTATTACAAGCTTTTTTTTTTTTTAGGCCAAAAAGTGAGCTGTACAGTCTATCCCGCAAGATTCGTAACAAATTCTAAATTCAGTAGTTATGAGTTTTAAACTACAGAGCTGTAGCATAAAACTCATAACTAAAGTGTTAAAAAGTACACTAAGACCCATAAACTACCTATTAACCCCTAACCCGAGGCCCTCCTGCATCACAAACACTAAAATAAAATTATTAACCCCTAATTTGCTGCTCCTGCCACTAGAATAAACATATTGACCCCTAAACCGCCACACTCCCACATCGCAAACACTAGTTAAATATTATTAACCCCTAATCTGCTGTCCCTAACATCGCCGCCACCTACCTTAATTTATTAACCCCTAATCTGCCGTCCCCAACTTCGATGCCACTATACTAAAGTTATTAACCCCTAAACCACCACACTCCCACCTCGCAAACACTAGTTAAATATTATTAACCACTAATCTGCCGCTCCTAACATTGCCGCAACCTAAATAACAGTTATTAACCCCTAATCTGCCGCCCCCAACGTTGCTGCCACTATACTAAATGTATTAACCGTAAACCTAAGTCTAACCCTAACACCCCCTAACTTAAATATAATTAAAATAAATCTAAAGAAAACCTACTATTAATAACTAAATAATTCCTATTTAAAAATAAATACTTACCTGTAAAATAACTATAACTAATAGTTACATTGTATCTAGCTTAGGTTTTATTTTTATTTTACAGGCAAGTTTGTATTTATTTTAACTAGGTAGAATAGTTATTAACTATTTACTAACTACGTTGCTAAAATAAATACAAATTTACCTGTAAAATAAAACTTAACCTGTCTTACACTAACACCTAACCTTACACTACAATTAAATCAATTACCTAAATTAAATACAATTATCTAAATTAAATATAAATAAATTACAAAAAAAAACCTAATTGGAACAGCCAATAGAAAGCAAGCTCAATCCTATTGGCTGATTGCATCAACCAATAGGATTTTTTCAAAACTTAATTCCGATTGGCTGATAGAATTCTATCAGCCAATAGGAATCTAAGGGATGCCATCTTGGATGATGTCACTAAAAGGAACCTTCATTCGTCGGGAGTCGTTGGAAGAAGAGGATGCTCCGCGCTGGATGTATTGAAGATGGACCCGCTCCTCGCCGGATGGATGAAGATAGAAGATGCCATCTGGATGAAGACTTCTTCCCGTCTTCAGGACCACTTCTCCTGGCTTGGATGAAGACTTCTCCCGGCTTCGTTGAGGACTTCTTGCCGCTTCGTTGAGGACTTCTCCCGGCTTCTTTGATGATGGATGTCGGGTCTTCAAAACTGTAAGTGGATCTTCGGGGGTTAGTGTTAGGTTTTTTAAGGGTTTATTGGGTTGGTTTTAGTTTTAGATTAGGGTTTGGGCAGCAATAGAGCTAAATGCCCTATACAGTCTACACCAGATTTTTTATTGTTTTAAAAGATAAATAATCCCTTTATTACCCATTTCCCAGTTTTGCATAACTAACACAGTTATAATAATATACTTTTAACCTCTGTGATTATCTAGTATCTAAGCCTCTGCAAACTGCCCCTTTTTCAGTTCTTTTGACAGACTTGCAGTCTAGCCAATCAGTGCCTGCTCCCAGATAACTTCTCGTGCACGAGCACAGTGTTATCTATATGAAATACGTGAACTAACACCCTCTAGTGTTGAAAAACTGTTAAAATACAATCTGAAAGAGGTGGGCTTCAAGGTCTAAGAAATTAGCATATGAAACTCCTAGGTTAAGCTTTCAACTAAGAATATCAAGAGAACAAAGCAAAATTGGTGATAAAAGTAAATCGGAAAATTGTTTAAAATGACATGCTCTATCTGAATCATGAAAGTTTATTTTGGCCTAGACTGTCCCTTTAAGGGAAATGCCCATCCAAATGCCCTTTTCAGGGCAATGGGGAGCTTAGGTTTTTTTTAGTTAGGGTTTTATTTGGGGGGTTGGTTGTGTGGGTGGTGGGTTTTACTGTTTGGGGGTTGTTTGTATTTTTTTTACAGGTAAAAGAGCTGATTTCTTTGGAGCAATGCCCCGCAAAAGGCCATTTTAAGGGCTATTTAGTTTAGGCTATGTTTGTAATTTAGGTAATTGATTTAATTGTAGTGTAAGGTTAGGTGTTAGTGTAAGATAGTTTAGGTTTTATTTTACAGGTAAATTTGTATTTATTTTAGCTACGTAGTTAGCAAATAGTTAATAACTATTTAGTAACTATTCTACCTAGTTAAAATAAATACAAACTTGCCTGTAAAATAAAAATAAAACCTAAGCTAGCTACAATGTAACTATTAGTTATAGTTATTTTACAGGTAAGTATTTATTTGTAAATAGGAATTATTTAGTTATTAATAGTAAATTTTCTTTAGATTTATTTTAATTATATTTAAGTTAGGGGGTGTTAGGGTTAGACTTAGGTTTACTGGTTAATACATTTAGTATAGTGGCGTTGACGTTGGGGATGGCAGATTAGAGGTTAATAAATGAAGGTAGGTGGCGGCGATGTTAGGGACAGCAGATTAGGGGTCAATAATATTTAACTAGAGTTTGCGTTTCGGGAGTGTGGCGGTTTAGGGGTTAATATGTTTATTATAGTAGCGGCGACATTGGGGATGGCATATTATGGGTTAATAAGTGTAGGTAGGTTGCGGCGACATTGGGGGAGGGAGATTAGGGGTTAATAAATATAATGCAGGTGTCGGCGATGTTGGGGGCAGCAGATTAGGGGTTAATAAGTATACTGTAGGTGGCGGCGATGTCTGGAGCAGCAGATTAGGGGTTAATAAGTATAATGTAGGTTAATTAGTGTAAAATTAGGGGTGTTTAGACTCAGGGTTTATGTTAGGGTGTTTGGTGTAAACATAAATTTTGTTTCCCCAAATGAATCAATGGGGCTGCGTTACGGAGCTTTTTTTCAGCCGGCTCTCCCCATTGATGTCTATGGGGAAATTGTGCACGAGCACGTACAACCAGCTCACCGCTGACTTAAGCAGCGCTGGTATTGGAGTGCGGTATGGAGCACAATTTTGCTCTACGCTCACTTCTTGCCTTTTAACGCCGGATTTATGAAAACCTGTAATACCAGCGCTGTAGGTAAGTGAGCGTTGACAATAACGTGCAAGTTAGCACTGCACCACTCATAACACAAAACTCGTAATCTAGCCGATAGTTTGCGAAAAGTTCCAAACAAAACTCTATCACCTGCAAACCTTTGTCATGGTGAATTGACGTGTATAAAGAAACAACGTCTATCGTTACCAGATAGTAGTCTTCTAACCATTCCACTTTCTTGAGTAATAAGGTCTGTAGTATCCTTGATATAACTTTTTAACCCCAAAACAATTGGTTGTAGAAATGCATCAATCACGGCACATAATGGTTCATTTAGAAACCCAATCCCTGCCACTATAGGGTGGCTAGGGGGGGAGGTAAGACTCTTGTAGATTTTATGCAGATAGTGGAAGATGGGTATTATAGGATGTTTCACTAGTAAATAATCTAAGTTATGTTTGGTTAGTACACCACTCATTAAGCCCCAATCTAGTAAATCATACAGGATCCTTCTATACTTGAAAGTAGGATTAGTGGTTAACTTTTCATAAACACTACTATCTAACAGTTGTCTGTATGCTTCTGCCATATAATCTTCTTGATTGAGGATGACCACATTGCCACCCTCATCCGAATTGCGTATTACCAATGATTGATTAGACCGTAACTGTTTCAATGCTATCCTTTCCTGTTTGTTTTAATTGTCTTGTTTAAATGTATCTTGTTTTTGCCCTATAGTGTCATGTAGTTGTGACAATTTTTTTTCTACTGTTTTTTTAAACACTTCAATGCTATTGCTACGCACTTGTGTTGGATAAAAAGAAGATCTTGTTTTAAATGTTTTAAGGTCTACGCTTTGCTTGACACCATTAGAAAATACATTTTCATTCTCTATTTCCAAAGAAAATAAATCAACCTCTGCACATTTGTCTGAGAAATTGAAGTTTTTATCATTGGCTCCATCAATACCTACACTATTATCAGTATCAGTGCTGTCCACTGAGGGATCAAGATTTTCTACACTGTTAATGTTGGAGTCAAATAAATACTTTTTCAATATCAGGGATCTTACAAATTTGTTTCAATTCACAATAGTCTGCAACTGATTAAAATCAGACATGGATGCAAAATTAAGGCCTAAAGATAGAACCATAATGTGTGTTTCATTCAAAACCTCTGAAGACAAATTGATTACATTATTGGATTCTAAACATATTTCCAACTGATTTTTCCTTTGTTTCCTGGGGTAACGATGTGGCCTCCTCTGTTGATCATTTCTTTCTACCCTGTTGGTATTTGTTCTTATGCTTTCCTCATCTATGTACTTTCCTTTTCTTTCACTTTGGACTGTTTTTTTGGAACCCTGGAAGTTGTGGCTACTGCATCATCACTAAGTATAGGGGTTTGTAATACAAAAGTAGTGCTATTTCCTATGTTGCTCACTTCTTCTGTTGTGTTCTCAAAATCTGAGGACTCATAATCATATTCTGTGTCTGTGTCACTAAACCTTACTTTTTTAACAATAGCTTTTTATTGTTTTCTGAATAGGACAATACAATGTCATAAACTTTGAAGGTATATAAATGGATTTACAGAGATCTGCAAGAACAATCATGTATAGAAAACACAATACACCATTTTGTGTATTTACTATGTGGCCACAAGCAATTGGTAGATGAAGGTGAATAATAACATCTGTATAGCCTTTCCCCAAGAGGGATGGGCAACAAGTTGCAGAAGTCTCTATAGTCTCTTTGGTCCTATTCGGGTCAACCTGTGTGGATTCAAAACCTGGTGTACATTCATTCATTGTGGTAATTAAAGACAATCTCTGAATGCTAATACTTTGTGCAATAATAATTCACAACCAATATTAAGTTTGTAACATAAAAGAGCCAAAAGTAAGAAAGAAATAAGAACAGAGGAAATAAGGGGGGTGAAGGAAAGGAGTAATTCCGCATATATGAAGTGGGGTTAATTTGGGTCTTAAACCTGATTCGCAGGTGTATCTAGGTGGTGCAGGTCAAGGTCGGTGCTAGTAGTGTACTGTGTCAATCAGCAAGGAGGAGGCCCGGTTGTCGGGGAGTTTGGGGGTTGCTAGGTGTTTGGGTTATAGAGTCCAAATAGAATTTAATATCTGCATAGAATGCAATTGTATTCCTCTTGTAATAAACGTACTCCTTGAGCGAGAGCATCTCATCTTTCTTTTGTATCCATTTCTCTAATGTTGGAATATGAGGAAATTTCCAGTGTAAGGCTATGAGGTATTTCGTGCTGTTAAGGCCAATGCATATTAGGGTTGCTCTTATTTTGCATCAAAGTGGTGGAGTCTCGTTCAAGAGGACCATCGTTGGGGTTAGAGAAAATTCTGTATCAACCAACTTTTAAGTAAGGTGCTCTCTACATTGCGCCAAATTTTACTTAGTTTGTTACATAACCACCACATATGAATCATGTTGCCCTGTGTATTACTGTCTCTCTAGCAATGCGCCGAGGAGGTAGGATAAATGTGTTTAACGTAGAAGAATTGTATAATTAGGCTCTATAATTCTAGGAGAGGTAAAGGATTTACAAGTATTTTGAAAAATTTGCCACTGTTTGGCTTCTAGATATGTGCCTAGCTCGCAATGCCACCGAATTGTACAAGGGGGGAGTGTGGGGGATTGTGCATTATGTAATAAGTATTTTACTATAGATAGGGATCCTCTAGCAAATCCTTCCTGATAAGCAAATTTGCTCGAAAGGGGTAGGTGTTCTAAGTATGTCCTGTTTATTTAGTGCCTTTTGGATAAAGTGCTGTAATTGGGCGTATGTTAGCCATGGAGAGAAGGATCTATATAGAATTTGAGATATTTCTGCTCTAGATTTAAGTTTTCCTTGGCTAAGTATGTGTGCTATGGGGATAGAATCTAATAATTCGTGAACTACTATGTCTTTTTTGCGTGATTCATAACCTCCCATCAGTTCTATGTTGGGGAAAATTGGTGATATGGGTGTGGATAGGGTCGGATTCATTTTACTGATGTAGTCCCATGTATTAAAAATGTGTCTATAGAGTGGGGATATTGAGCAAAGAGTTGTGCATCTCGCTTTGGGGAGCCAACAAAGGGGTCCCAGATTCGGTGATCTAAGTAGCTGGGAGTCCACTGCTATCCAAGCCATAGAGTCTCCTCTACAATGCACATCTAGCAGTCTTTGTATAATTACTGAGTGATAATAAAGGTTAATACTGAGAAGACCCAACCCTCCATTTTGAAGGGACCTGTACATTGTTCCTCTAGTTATTCTAGGTTGAAGTCTAACCCATAGAAAAGAGTTGATAACACCTTGTAGCTGTTTTATATATGTTTTGGGGAGTGTGATTGGTATAGCCTGTAATATGTATAGGATTTTGGGTAGTATCGTCATTTTGATAGATTGTATTCTTCCCCACCATGACAGGGGTTTATCTTTTCATGTGTTAAGTGAGTGTTGAAAAGAAAGTAATAATGGCTGGTAATTAAGAGGGAACCATCGCAATGGGTTTGGGGATAATACTATCCCCAAGTATTTTAAGTGTGAATGTTGAATTTTGAGTGGGCAAGCATTTTTCAAATCTGAGAAAGTATTAGGGCTCATGGAAATATTTAAAAGTTCTGATTTGGAATAATTTATAAGGAAATGTGAGAACTTACTAAATTTGTCAAATTCTGAAGTTAGTGCTGGGAGGGAGAGTGTGGGCAAGGTAAGGGTTAGTAAAATATCATCTGCAAACATGGCAAGTTTTTGAGTGTTAGGACCAATAGTCAGTCCTTGGATGTTTGGATTGTGTCTAATATGATTTGCTAGAACCTCCATAGTAAGGATAAAGAGTATAGGGGAAAGGGGGCATCCTTGCCTAGTACCGTTATTAATGTTAAAACTTTGTGAAAGGACTCCATTAGTGCAAACTTTAGCAGTGGGGCCATTATAGAGGTAAAAAATATGCTTAATAATTAGATCTCTGAATCCAAAGTGCTTTAAGGTGCTATGCAAAAAGGGCCAATTTAACCTATCAAAGGCCTTTTCTGCACCAGTGGAGACCAGGGCAGCAGGGATCTGTTACGTTTTTGCATATTCCATAGAATGTAGTATTCATATCATGTTGTCCCTGGCCTTCCTGAGCGGAACAAAGCCTTCCTGGTCTACAGGAATAAGTGCTGACAGGGCTTTATTAATACAGTTGGCAACGATCTTAGCGTATATTTTTATGTCCCCATTTAGCAGAGAGATGGGGGGAGAAGTTACCTGGCTCTGTAGGGGGCTTACCTGTCTTGGGGATGACTAAAATATGAGCTTCTAAGAGGTTAGGTAAAAATCACTCTCCTTTATCTAGGGAATTAAATAAGCTAGTGAGATGTGTCGGGGCCGGGGTTTTTGTGGAGAGGGGTTTCATTGACAGCCGCCATTACTTCTTGCATATAAATAGGGTCTTCAAGCTGCTTAGCAGTATGTTCAGGTAGAGTGGGCAAATTGGATTCTTGTATGTATAAATCTATTGCCTCATGATCTGAGGATTGAGGTGAGGAGGGAATGTTGTAGAGATCTTTGTAATAATCACTAAATACATTTGCTATTGACCTGCTGTCATATATGTAATCCGTATGATTAGATGGATGAGACAGTTTATGTATGAAATTGTTGTTTGTTTGTGTCTTAAGGGCTCTGGCTAAAATGTATTTGTGTCTTAAGGTTTGCATATGTAAACGCTCTAAGTTACGGAGTTGTTGAAGTATTTGATGGTAGCTATTGTTATAGTTTCTTAGAAGAATGGATTTCTGTTTTATAAACTCTCCTCTAAATACAGCTTTATGGGTCTCCCATACTAGAGTAGGGGATGAAGAGGGAATTACATATTGTGCTGAAAGTAGTCAGTGAGGGTGTGTGATAATTTATCTTTTATTTGTGGTTGTAAGAGAAGTGTTTCATCTAAGCATCAATTAAAATCTGTAAGGGGTTTATCAGGCCATGCCAAGGACAATGTTACCATCGAGTTGTCTGACCAAGGGGTTGGCAGGATCTCTGAGGACTTTGCTAGGGGTATACTCTTTTGGTCAAAATATATATGATCTATTCTTGAATAAGATTTTTCCTCCAAACATCAAGGAGGGCCGCATTGCGGAGGGCGTTTGTGATAGCTCCCAAAGAACTTCTAAGTAACGGGTTTCTTTTATTTGAGCAATCTAGGAGAGGTTCCATGGTTACATTACAGTCACCTGTGAAAATTACAGTGCATTGTGTTATTCCTAATAATTCCCCAACTACTTTTTTAAGAAACACGCCTGTCCCGTATTTGGGGCATAAATATTTGCCAATGTTATTGGGCAATTATATAGAGTGCCTACCAGTATTAAGAATCTTCCCTCATTATCTGTGTATTTGTTGAGAACCTGGAAGGGGATGTTATGACAGAATAGTATTCCCACTCTGTTTCGTTTTGTGGTAGCAGAGTTGAAGTAGCTCACCGGAAAGTGTTTGGAAGAAAATTTGGGTTCTGTTTGTTTACAAAAGTGGGTTTTTGGAAAGATGACAATGTCTTCCTTGTGTATATAAAACCAGTTTAGAGCTATAGATCTCTTTGTTGGGGAATTAAGGCCTTTTACAATTTGGGTAATGAGTAGTACTTCAGGGACTGCCATGTGTGAGGTAAGAGGTGGTGTTAATGCTAAACTGTTAACAGAGTGGGTCGGCAGCAAGATAGAGGGCTCATGGAGTGATATCTTTGGCGTAGGGTACGTGTTGCTGTGAATCAATGTGTCTGCTAAAGGCTACAACTCAGCAGCATCGCAATGTGGTGTAATAATGATACCTGATGTTAGGTAAATGATATTGTGTGCATCCAGTTCTGTCTCGGTTTTTGGGGAGGAGGGGAGGAAAAGAAGAAGGACAGCAAAGGAGTTGGAATTCTCTAAGGCTCAAATCTGTGGATTCATAGAAAAAGAACAAGTAAAGATCATATATGTCAGGATATCTGTGAGTGTTATTAAATTTTATATATATATATATATATATATATATATATATATATATCTACATATATATATATATATATATATATATATATATATATCTATATATATATATATATATATATATATATATGATAAGACCAAATAATTCATTTATATATGAAGCTGTTTGTATCAGTTTTATTGCTGTAAGTTGCAGTTCTCTCTGTCAGATGGTCTGGGCTGGGTAACAACACCCCCCCTTTCTTTGTCAAGGACGCATTGCAAACTTTTGTCCTAATTCATCAAAGGGACAAACATTTGCGTAGATAAAAAGGTAGGTCTCTTCAAAGTAATTTCATCACATGGCATCCTCAGGTCTGAATGCCCATATATGGGTACCCTGTCTAAAAAGCTGAATTCACTACAGACTTCCTGTGAAGACAGCAGACATACTGTCTGTAATGACTTTTTGAAGCTAGCTGAAGCTCAGGAAGTGTAATAATTAGCATATGTATGATATACAGATAAGTATCCATTACTAGGCTACAATACACATAGTCGTCTGGACCCATGTCAACTATGGGAAGTTGAAAGTACATAGGGAAAAAGAGTAATTTTAAATGAATGGTTATGATTTTCAAATCTATTCCAAATATATATAATATAAATATATATACCTAGAAGATTGCCTTAGGCCCAATATACCATATTGGTTGAGTGTCTGCTGTATTTAATAGGTGACCCCATATTTGGAATAATAACCAACTGTATTACCTTATTTTAAAATAAATACCATAAATAACTTCTTCTGTGTTTTTCCAGGAACCCATAAGCATTACAGGGCAGGACCAGGTGTGAAGATGAGATTTCTAAATAAGTACAGATTCTATAAGTTATCATATAAATGCATCATAGATTTTGAGCCCATGTGTTTAACACTGTTGAGACATGTATTAATAAATAACGATAATGCTCATCTATATATGATGGTGACTGGGAAATGAAATATGTACCAGTATATCAAATGAACTGATATACATATATTTATTATTGGTTTACACTACTAGTCCCTCATAAAAATGTGATTTTTAAACGCATCTGTTAAAAATATTATAAGTGGAATACCTCATGTGTAGTATGAAAACACTCTGATTAAATAGTATTATATAGTCCCACACATGTTGGACATATTTGGCTAGATTTGAATTTTTGTCGGTAAGGCTTGCGGTGCTAACGCTCAGTTCCAGCTCACCGCTCACCTACAAACAATGCTGGTATTACAGGTAATTTTCAACCCGGCGTTAGCCTCTAAAAAGTGAGCGGAGAGCAAAATTTAGCTCCACACCTCACCTAAATATCAGCGCTGCTTAAGGTAGCGGTAAGCTGGCTAAACGTGCTTGTGCACGATTTCCCCATAGGAAACAATGGGGCAGATTCGGCTGAAAAAAAACCTAACACCTGAAAAAAAGCAGAGTTCAGCTCCTAACGCAGCCCCATTGTTTCCTATGTGAAAATACATTTTATGTCTACCCTAACACCCTAACATGAACCCTGAGTCTAAACACCCCTAATTTTACACTTATTAACTCCTAATCTGCCCCCCCCCCGACATCGGCGACACCTGCATTATATTATTAACCCATAATCTGCCGCTCCGGACACCGCCGCCACCTACATTATAGTTATGAACCCCTAATTTGCTGCCCCCAACATCGCAGACACCTACATTATAGTTATTAACCCCTAATCTGCAATCCCAATGTTGCCACAACTATATTAAATGTATTAACACCAAATCTGCCGCCTCCAACGTCGCTGCCACTATACTAAAGTTATTAACCCCTAAACCTAAGTCTAACCCTAACCCTAACCCCCCCTAACTTAAATATAATTTAAATAAATCTAAATAAAATTACTAGTATTAACTACATTATTCCTATCTAAAACTAAATAATTACCTATAAAATAAACCCTAACGGCTAGATTTAGAGTTCTGCGGCCAAAGGGATGCGTTAGCTACGCATGCTTTTTTTCCCCCGCACCTTTTAAATACCGCTGGTATTTAGAGTTCACAGAATGGCTGCGTTAGGCTCCAAAAAAGGGAGCGTAGAGCATATTTACCGCCACTGCAACTCTCGATACCAGCGTTGCTTACGGACGCGGCCAGCTTCAAAAACATGCTCGTGCACAATTCCCCCATAGAAAACAATGGGGCAGTTTGAGCTGAAAAAAAACCTAACACTTGCAAAAAAGCAGCGTTAAGCTCCTAACGCAGCCCCATTGTTTCCTATGGGGAAACACTTCCTAAGTCTGCACTTAACAACCTAACATGAACCCCGAGTCTAAACACCCCTAACCTTACACTTATTAACCCTTAATCTGCCGCTCCCGCTATCGCTGACCCCTGCATATTATTATTAACCCCTAATCTGCCGCTCCGTACACCGCCGCAACCTACATTATACCTATGTACCCCTAATCTGCTGCCCATAACACCGCCGACCCCTATATTATATTTATTAACCCCTAATATGCCGCCCCCGCTATCGCTGACCCCTGCATATTATTATTAACCCCTAATCTGCCGCTCCGTACACCGCCGCAACCTACGTTATCCCTATGTACCCCTAATATGCTGCCCCTAACACCGCCGACCCCTATATTATATTTATTAACCCCTAATCTGCCGCCCCCAACGTCGCCTCCACCTACCTACAATAATTAACCCCTAATCTGCCGACCGGATTTTACTGCTACTCTAATAAATGTATTAACCCCTAAAGCTAAGTCTAACCCTAACACTAACACCCCCATAAGTTAAATATAATTTAAATCTAACAAAATAAATTAACTCTTATTAAATAAATTATTCCTATTTAAAGCTAAATACTTACCTGTAAAATAAACCCTAATATAGCTACAATATAAATTATAATTATATTGTAGCTATTTTAGGATTAATATTTATTTTACAGGCAACTTTGTAATTATTTTAACCAGGTACAATAGCTATTAAATAGTTAATAACTATTTAATAGCTACCTAGTTAAAATAATTACAAAATTACCTGTAAAATAAATCCTAACCTAAGTTACAATTAAATCTAACACTAAACTATCAATAAATAAATTAAATAAACTACCTAAAATTATCTACAATTAAACCTAACACTAAACTATCAATAAATTAATTAAATACAATACCTACAAATAAATACAATTAAATAAACTAACAAAAGTACAAAAAATAATAAAGAACTAAGTTACAAAAAATAAAAAAATATTTACAAACAGAAAAATATTACAACAATTTTAAACTAATTACACCTACTCTAAGCCCCCTAATAAAATAACAAAGACCCCCAAAATAAAAAAAATGCCCTACCCTATTCTAAAATTAAAATAGAAAAGCTCTTTTACCTTACTAGCCCTGAAAAGGGCCCTTTACGGGGCATGCCCCAAAGAATTCAGCTCTTTTGCCTGTAAAAAAAAACATACAATACCCCCCCAACATTACAACCCACCACCCACATACCCCTAATCTAACCCAAACCCCCCTTAAATAAACCTAACACTAAGCCCCTGAAGATCTCCCTACCTTGTCTTCACCACGCCGGGTTCACCGATCGATCCAGAAGAGCCTCCGATGTCTTGATCCAAGCCCAAGCGGGGGGCTGAAGATGTCCATGATCCGGCTGAAGTCTTCATCCAAGCGAGAGCTGAAGAGGTCCATGATCCGACTGAAGTCTTCTATCAAGCGGCATCTTCAATCTTCTTTCTTCTGGATCCATGTAGTTCATCCCGCCGACGCGGAACATCCATCTTCACCGACGACTTCCCGACGATTGACGGTTCCTTTAAGGGACGTCATCCAAGATGGCATCCCTCGAATTCCGATTGGCTGATAGGATTCTATCAGCCAATCGGAATTAAGGTAAGAAAATTCTGATTGGCTGATGGAATCAGCCAATCAGATTCAAGTTCAATCCAATTGGCTGATCCAATCAGCCAATCAGATTGAGCTTGCATTCTATTGGCTGATTGGAACAGCCAATAGAATGTGATCTCAATCTGATTGGCTGATTGGATCAGCCAATCAGATTGAACTTGAATCTGATTGGATGATTCCATCAGCCAATCAGAATATTCCTAGCTTAATTCCGATTGGCTGATAGAATCCTATCAGCCAATCGGAATTCGAGGGACGCCATCTTGGATGACGTCCCTTAAAGGAACCGTCATTCGTCGGGAAGTAGTCGGTGAAGATGGATGTTCCGCGTCGGCGGGATGAACTACATGAATCCGGAAGAAAGAAGATTGAAGATGCCGCTTGATAGAAGACTTCAGTTGGATCAAAAGATAAGAATTTTTAAAAATTAAATGAAGAAATGAAAAACAGTGTATCTAGACTACAGGCAGATATAAAATTAAGGAAGTGTCGTAAATTAATAAGAGACCAAGATGACTATAAAAAAGATAGAGTGTATGTATACAAATCTCAGAAAGAATCATATGATTCAGGCACAGATGCCTCAGATGTAGAAACAGAGGATCGGTCAAAAAACCAATCAGGCCCCTATCAAAAAGATGGAGAAGATGGGGCGGGAGAAAGAGGAAGAGAACAGAGCAGTATCTCTACCAGAGAGAGGAGATATCCGATGAGGCAAACAAGAGGGAGAAGGGACTATTACAACCAAGAGAGATTGCAGGAAAGGGGGAGATCAAGGAGAGGCAGGTTCACATATAAGTCTCCTAAAAAAAGGTTTATCCTTTAGCCCTGTAGCAAAACTGAATAAGTTTGAGGTTACAAAAGATCTTAACCTTTTTGCTAGAAAAATTGTTTTGTCTTAATTAATGAGTAAAGATAACGTAAGAAATAGAACATTAACAACAAGTGACCAAACAGCACTTGATACTTTAAACTGCTTAATTGAAGAAAGTGAAACAGTGAATGTTGATGAAAGTGATCCCTTAATCAAAACTGACTTTAAACCTAAGTCAAGCTTTATGCCATCACTAGCATCTGTACCCTCTGTAAACTTCTTTTTAAAACTAGTGGAGAAAGACATTGAAAAATTACCTGACAATGTGATGATCAATGATAATCTAACTAAAAATGAAAGGAAGGCCCTTAATGATCTCGTCTTGGCCCCCAACATCGTGATGAAGCCTGCAGATAAGGGCGGAAATCTTGTCATAATGGATGAGTCCATGTATGTCCGGGAAGTTAAAAGACAACTGAGTGTTGGGGACCAATACGAGAAACTTGGAACCAACCCACTAAAAGAGGTACAGAATAACCTGTTTAAGTTACTTTATGATGTGAAACAGAGAGGGTTAATCACATCTAATGAATTCTCTTTTCTCTACCCCCAATACCCCATTTTGCCAGTTTTTTATGTAATACCAAAATTACATAAGAACCTACAATGTCCCCCAGGACGCCCCATTGTATCCGGGATTGGGAGTATCACAGAAGGAATTGGTAACTATGTTGATCATTTTTTGAGACCATTCCTGAATACTCTCCCGTCATACATAAAAGATACTGGGGACCTTTTGAAAAAACTGGATGGGGTTAAGGTTAATACAGAAACCCTCCTAGTCTCTTTAGACGTGGAGGGTTTATACTCATCTATCCCACACAGGGAAGGTTTAAAAGCTGCTGAACACTATTTGGACTCAAGAGGTCCTAAGTACAGAAAACATACAGCTTTCGTAATATCTTTACTTAAATTTATTCTTCAAAATAACATATTTATGTTTGATAACATGATGTACAGACAAAAAAGAGGTACAGCAATGGGGGCGGTTTGCGCCCCCACGTATGCTTGCCTGCATCTTGGAGCATGGGAGATGGAAATTTATGAAAAATATAGCAATATATTTGAGGAAAACATCACTTTATGGATCCGCTATGTGGATGATGTCCTTATGTTATGGGAGGGCCCGTTAAAAGTACTTGAGAAGTTCATTACTGATTTGAACAATAATGAAAAAAATATTCTGCTCACCTATCAGATTAATGAAAAAAGTCTTCCTTTCCTAGACATACTGATAAGTAAGGAAGGTAACTCTATAGTCACTGAAAATTATAGGAAGTCAACAGCGACCAATAGCATCCTACAGGCAGAAAGTAGTCACCCAGAGCATCTAAAAAGAGGGATCCCCTTTGGGCAACTACTTAGACTAAAAAGGAACTGCTCCTCCAAAAATAAATATGTTAAACATGCAAATTTGATGGAAGCAAGATTCTTAGACAGAGGATACTCTAAAAAATGTATCAACAGGGCAGCTTCAAAAGTCAATAGACTGGATAGAGATGAAGTGCTCTATAAAACAAAAGTGGAACCAATTCAAAAAGAAAGGATAAGATTTATCTCAGGTTACAACTGCCAGTGGAGTACTATTAAATCAATTTTGCAGAAACACTGGCATCTCCTAACCTATGAGGAGAAAATAAAAGATAAAGTAGGGACATTTCCCCTAATGGTAGCATGAAAGTCACCAAATTTAAAAGACCATCTAGTAAGAAGCATGTATAGTAAGAGTCCATCTAGTGCTGACTGGCTCAGAAAAGATAGAGGAGTTAAAGGTAACTATCCATGTGGTCAATGTGTGTATTGCCCGTACATGGAGAAAGCTAAGAAATTCTCAGAAGGCAATAGTAAAAATTATGATGTGAAATATTTTTTTAATTGCAATTCTGTTGGGGTAGTCTATCTAATACACTGTTCATGCCCAAAATTCTATGTAGGAAAAACAAAAAGATTCCTAAAAGATAGGATTAAAGAACACAGAAACGACATCTCACATAATAGAGACACTACAATAGCAAGACACTTCACTCAGTTTCACCAATCAAATGCAGCACATTTAAAAATAATGGCAATTGATAAGGGACTAGGGAATAACAGAGGAGGTGATAATGACACAGTATTACTACAGAAGGAAATTTGTTGGATCTATGTTTTAAAAACAAGATATCCAAGAGGTCTGAATGAAAGACTAGAGTTTGCTTCATTTCTTTAGAAATACTGTGCAAGAGAAATAAAATGACATGGTGAACGCCTTTTCCTGGGCTTCAGGATTGCATTAAAAGAATGCTAATATGTTTTATATGTTTAAGGAAATTGATGTATAATACCTTTAAATGTAGAGGAGTTTTAAATAAGAAAAAACCTCTTTGCTATACGCCCCCATGACGTAATGAATGGAGGCGGGGTTTAGGGTACTAAAAAGAGCACCTGTACCTGAGTAATTTAGCCCTGAGGAAGCCCCGATATGTTTGGAGCAACAAGGGGTGAAACGTACGTTGGCAAGCTCCCAAAGAAGTCACACTGACTGACCCTAATAAGCAGTCCCCAAGTAAAGTTGTACCATTTCAGCGAGCACCGCAACTAAGGAGTATCAGTTTACCTGCATGAGTCGGTTCCTGATTAGAAACAAGATACAGCTGACAACCTCAAAGTTGGTAGAAGCAAGGGAGGAGTGAGCAGCGATTTACAAGCACCCTGGAGATATCCCTGAGAAATAGGGAGGCAAGACACCACAGATCGGAAACAAAAAGCGAAAAGCTAACCGGAGTAAAAGTGGAAGTCTGAAAGCTATCTCGGATGCAGTGCACGGCCTGGTTCTGTGCATATCTGTTTCTAATCGTTTGCCTTGGATGGTATACAGCCCAGGAGAGGTGAGGAGACGCTGAGTTAAGCGTGGCTGTTGGAATACAAATCCGCATAAGGTCTGACAACAACAATCCGTCACTTTGGAGCATTAAAGCCCATATCGGTAAGGAGAGCAATACCGACTGACGGACACTGCCGTGGAAATGGTAAAGTGAACTTTAAATTTCTTTCTCGTCATTCTGATGAACTGGTGCATCCAAATAATGGTGCAATATTATTAGATGGAATTATGACTATGCTAGCACAGTTTCACTATGCATAATTTTGCCTCTATATCTACTAAGGGGACTGTCCTAATGTTGCAACATATGTTTGTTACACTTTTTGCTACATTGCTATAATCTGTTGGATAACATTTTCTCTGCAGTATGTAATACTGTTTGTTGTGTATATTTGTGGTTGTATATATCTATTCACCACATTACCAATTGATTATAGTTTCGGACTGGCCAGTCAAGTGTGATTTTCTGCATCCTTTTTTATGTATGTCTATATTGTGAAGGTACACTGCCCATTGATAGGGCTGGATTCCGCCATTTTTTAGATTTTGATTCTGAAATAAATTTATATTAGACTATTTTCAAAAAGAGTGCTGCAATCCCTTTTCTTTATACTTAATTTGTCGAAATTTTGTATACTCTATCTATCTTTAATACTTTTTAAATAATAAATATTATGTAGGTGTTGGCGATGTTAGGGGCAGCAGATTAGGGGTACATAGGGATAACGTAGGTGGCGGCGGTGTGCGGTCGGCAGATTAGGGGTTAAAATTTTTTAATAGAGTGGCGGCGATGTGGGGGGACTTCGGTTTAGGGGTACATAGGTAGTTTATGGGTGTTAGTGTAGTTTAGAGCACAGTAGTTAAGAGCTTTATAAACCGGCGTTAGCCCAGAAAGCTCTTAACTCTTGACTTTTTTCTGCGACTGGAGTTTTGTCGTTAGATTTCTAACGCTCACTTCAGCCAAGACTCTAAATACCGGCGTTAGAAAGATCCCATTGAAAAGATAGGATACGCAAATGGCGTATGGGGATCTGCGGTATTGAAAATTTGTGGCTGCAAAGTGAGCGTTAGACCCTTTCCTGACTGACTCTAAATACCAGCAGTAGCCCAAAACCAGCGTTAGGAGCCTCTAACGCTGGTTTTGACAGCTACCGCCAAACTCTAAATCTAGCCGTAAGCTAGCTACAATATAACTAATAGTTACATTTGTATCTATCTTAGGGTTTATTTGTATTTTACAGGCAACTTTGTATTTATTTTAACTAGGTATAATAGTTATTAGTTATTAACTATTTAAAAACTACCTAGCAAAAATAAATACAAATTTACCTGTAAATTAAACCCTAAACTAAGTTACAATTACACCTAACACTACACTATAATTAAATTAATTACCTAAACTAACTACAATTAATTAAAATTAAATAAACTAAAGTACGGAAAAAAAAACACACTAAATAACAGAAAATAAAAAAATAATTACAAATTTTTAAACTAATTACACCTAATCTAATCTCCCTAATAAAATAAAAAAATTCCTACTCTATACTAAATTACAAATAGCCCTTAAAAGGACCTTTTGCGGACTCAATCATCCCAGGGTGATTTAATCTGCCACCCTTGAGCATTGAGGGCTACACCACTGTGGCTCTAAAGCTGCATCTGCATCTTCATTAATGGATCTCTCTATCTGCAAAGCATAAAAAAGCATACTACATAATATACAATAATTCATTCATTTGTATATTTAACTATTATTCAAACCAGCACATTTGGAAATATTCAAGTGTTTAACAATAGGTTAACAATAAGCACAATTCATTAACATGTCTCTTCAGCTGATGGGGGAGGAGCCTGCTGCATGCGTGAGGATGGCAGCAGAAAGTTGAAGCTCCTGTATTCCTCCCTGACGGACTGTTAAACTAAAATGCTTATACTATGTTTAAGGAGCTAAAAAGGTTTATTCCCCCCCTGCAACCTCTAGCTAAAATAAAAATAGTAAGCTGGAGACCCAGGGTAAAAGGAGCTGCTTTTTATTTCAAACAAATATACCTGCCACGGTAAGCAGCAGGGAGGGTGCTGGGCGGAGGCTCAAGTGGAGGCAGTATCAAGCAGAGGCGGCAGAAAGAAGGACTCGCTCCAACTGCTTCCCCAGCAAAGCAGGCGTACAACGCAAGGAAGGGCTATACTCTAAAGCCTGTTACCGCTGGTGTGAGACGGATGGGAGCCGAGACGGACTCGGAACGGAATTACTGGTGGCTGGTACATAGGAGATTCCTACGAAGTGGAGGACACAGCTCCGGACCTGGATTGAGCCCGCTACATAGAGACGCCTAAGAAGTGGAGACCAGAGAGCTCCTACTGGAAGCAGAGATAGTGGCGTTTGCACACAGGCTGAGATCCGCTATCAGGACAGACAAAAGAAACAGCTCAGCAGAAGCAGAGTATTCAGACGGGCCCTGGGAGCAGAGGCTACGGGCAGCACCACAAAGAGACAATCCAGGTAAACACTGTTGTTACCATAGCCGCACAAATGTTGTATTAAGGTTATGACTGTGAACTCCTGTTGGGAGTGGAAGAAGGGATAACCCTTAATAAAAAGGAGAGAAATATCCCTCAAAGTAAACCCTGAGTGAATAAGATAAACTGGACAGATACCAGGAATTTAGATAATAAGAGCCGCAACCTGTAGCCCGCACAGCACTCACATGGTAGCTTAAAGCTAAAGCAGAGCTGACCCGGCGTATTGAAACAGGGGGGGATAGACACAATAACATTGGCTGTATAGGAATATTGCCAAATAAGAGACTTATGCTGCTACTGAAAGTCATAGGGGAAATAAGAAAAAGCTAGATATAGAGAGAAAAGAAGTTATAAATAAAATAAAAAAGAGGAAGAAAAAAGAAGCAAGAAAAGGGAAAGGAAAAGAAAAGAGGAGAGTAAAGGGAAGAAAAGAGGAGAGAAAAATCAGCCAATCGGATTGAACTTGATTCTGATTGGCTGATTCAATCAGCCAATCAGATTTTTCCTACCTTAATTCCGATTGGCTGATAGAATCCTATCAGCCGATCAGAATTGAAGGGACGCCATCTTGGATGACGTCCCTTAAAGGAGCCTTCATTCGTCGGTAGTCTGTCGGTAAAGAAGGATGTTCTGCGTCGGCGGGATGAAGATTGAAGATTGAAGACCTCACTTGGAAGATGACATCGCCCGGATAGAAGACTTCTTCAGCGCCGACTGGAGGATCACTTCATCGGATGGAAGATTTCTTCAACGCCCCTTGGAGGATAACTTCTGCCGCTCCGGGTCTCCTCTTCGGTTCCATCGCTGCTCGGCTGAGTGAAGACGACTAAAGGTAGGATGATCTTCAGGGGATTAGTGTTAGGTTATTTTAAGGGGGGTTTGGGTTAGATTAGGGGTATGTGGCTGGTGGGTTTTAATGTTGGGGGGTTGTATTTTTCTTTTACAGGCAAAAGAGCTGAATTCTTTGGGGCATGCCCCCACAAAAGGCCCTTTTAAGGGCTGGTAAGGTAAAAGAGCTTTGAACTTTTTTAATTTAGAATAGGGTAGGGCATTTTTTTATTTTGGGGGGCTTTGTTATTTTATTAGGGGGCTTAGATTAGGTGTAATTAGCTTAACATTGTTGTAATATTTTTAAAATGTTTGTAACTTATTTTTTTTATTTTTTGTAACTTAGCTTTTTTTTTGGTACTTTAGTTAGTTTATGTAATTGTATTTAATTGTAGTTATTTGTAGTTCATTTATTTAATTCATTTAATGAAAGTGTAGTGTTAGATTTAATTGTAATTTAGGTTAGGATTTATTTTACAGGTAATTTTGTATTTCTTTTAGCTAGGTAGTTATTAAATAGTTAATAACTAATTAATAACTATTCTAACTAGCTAAAATAAATACAAAGTTACCTGTAAAATAAATATAAATCCTAAGATAGCTACAATGTAATTATTAATTACATTGGCCTAGATTTAGAGTTCGGCGGTAGCCGTCAAAACCAGCGTTAGAGGCTCCTAACGCTGGTTTTGGGCGCCCGCTGGTATTTGGAGTCAGTGATTAAAGGGTCTAACGCTCACTTTTCAGCCGCGACTTTTCCATACCGCAGATCCCCCTACGCCATTTGCGTAGCCTATCTTTTCAATGGGATCTTTCTAACGCCGGTATTTAGAGTCGTTTCTGCAGTGAGCGTTAGAGCTCTAACGACAAGATTCCAGCCGCCTGAAAATAGCAGGAGTTAAGAGCTTTCTGGCTAACGCCGGTTTATAAAGCTCTTAACTACTGTACCCTAAAGTACACTAACACCCATAAACTACCTATGTACCCCTAAACCGAGGTCCCCCCACACCGCCGCCACTCGATTAAAATTTTTAACCCCTAATCTGCCGACCGCCACCTACGTTATATTTATGTACCCCTAATCTGCTGCCCCTAACCCCGCCGACCCCTGTATTATATTTATTCACCCCTAACCTGCCCCCCACAACGTCGCCGCCAGCTACTTACAATAATTAACCCCTAATCTTCCGACCGCAAATCGCCGCCACCTACGTTATCCCTATGTACCCCTAATCTGCTGCCCCTAACACCGCCGACCCCTATATTATATTTATTAACCCCTAATCTGCCCCCCTCAACGTCGCCGACACCTGCCTACACTTATTAACCCCTAATCTGCCGAGCGGACCTGAGCGCTACTATAATAAAGTTATTAACCCCTAATCCGCCTCACTAACCCTATCATAAATAGTATTAACCCCTAATCTGCCCTCCCTAACATCGCCGACACCTACCTTCAATTATTAACCCCTAAACTTCCGATCGGAGCTCACCGCTATTCTAATAAATGGATTAACCCCTAAAGCTAAGTCTAACCCTAACACTAACACCCCCCTAAGTTAAATATAATTTTTATCTAACGAAATAAATTAACTCTTATTAAATAACTTATTCCTATTTAAAGCTAAATACTTACCTGTAAAATAAATCCTAATATAGCTACAATATATATTATATTTATATTATAGCTATTTTAGGATTAATATTTATTTTACAGGTAACTTTGTAATTATTTTAACCAGGTACAATAGCTATTAAATAGTTAAGAACTATTTAATAGTTACCTAGTTAAAATAATAACAAATTTACCTGTAAAATAAATCCTAACCTAAGTTATAATTAAACCTAACACTACCCTATCAATAAAATAATTAAATAAACTACCTACAATTACCTACAATTAACCTAACACTTCACTATCAATAAATAAATTAAACACAATTGCTACAAATAAATACAATTAAATAAACTAGCTAAAGTACAAAAAATAAAAAAGAACTAAGTTACAGAAAATAAAAAAATATTTACAAACATAAGAAAAATATTACAACAATTTTAAACTAATTACACCTACTCTAAGCCCCCTAATAAAATAACAAAGCCCCCCAAAATAAAAAATTCCCTACCCTATTCTAAATTAAAAAAGTTACAAGCTCTTTTACCTTACCAGCCCTGAACAGGGCCCTTTGCGGGGCATGCCCCAAGAATTTCAGCTCTTTTGCCTGTAAAAGAATAAATACAATACCCCCCCCCCCAACATTACAACCCACCACCCACATACCCCTAATCTAACCCAAACCCCCCTTAAATAAACCTAACACTAAGCCCCTGAAGATCTTCCTACCTTGTCTTCACCATCCAGGTATCACCGATCCGTCCTGGCTCCAAGATCTTCATCCAACCCAAGCGGGGGTTGGCGATCCATAATCCGGTGCTCCAAAGTCTTCCTCCTATCCGGCAAGAAGAGGACATCCGGACCGGCAAACATCTTCTCCAAGCGGCATCTTCGATCTTCTTCCATCCGGTGCGGAGAGGGTCCATCTTGAAGCAGGCGACGCGGATCCATCCTCTTCTTCCGATGTCTCCCGACTAATGACGGTTCCTTTAAGGGACGTCATCCAAGATGGCGTCCCTCGAATTCCGATTGGCTGATAGGATTCTATCAGCCAATCGGAATTAAGGTAGGAATTTTCTGATTGGCTGATGGAATCAGCCAATCAGAATCAAGTTCAATCCGATTGGCTGATCCAATCAGCCAATCAGATTGAGCTCGCATTCTATTGGCTGTTCCGATCAGCCAATAGAATGCGAGCTCAATCTGATTGGCTGATGGGATCGGCCAATCGGATTGAACTTGATTCTGATTGGCTGATTCCATCAGCCAATCAGAAAATTCCTACCTTAATTCCGATTGGCTGATAGAATCCTATCAGCCAATCGGAATTCGAGGGACGCCATCTTGGATGACGTCCCTTAAAGGAACCGTCATTAGTCGGGAGACATCGGAAGAAGAGGATGGATCCGCGTCGCCTGCTTCAAGATGGACCCTCTCCGCACCGGATGGAAGAAGATCGAAGATGCCGCTTGGAGAAGATGTTTGCCGGTCCGGATGTCCTCTTCTTGCCGGATAGGAGGAAGACTTTGGAGCACCGGATTATGGATCGCCAACCCCCGCTTGGGTTGGATGAAGATCTTGGAGCCAGGACGGATCGGTGATACCTGGATGGTGAAGACAAGGTAGGAAGATCTTCAGGGGCTTAGTGTTAGGTTTATTTAAGGGGGGTTTGGGTTAGATTAGGGGTATGTGGGTGGTGGGTTGTAATGTTGGGGGGGGGGGGTATTGTATTTATTCTTTTACAGGCAAAAGAGCTGAAATTCTTGGGGCATGCCCCGCAAAGGGCCCTGTTCAGGGCTGGTAAGGTAAAAGAGCTTGTAACTTTTTTAATTTAGAATAGGGTAGGGAATTTTTTATTTTGGGGGGCTTTGTTATTTTATTAGGGGGCTTAGAGTAGGTGTAATTAGTTTAAAATTGTTGTAATATTTTTCTTATGTTTGTAAATATTTTTTTATTTTCTGTAACTTAGTTCTTTTTTATTTTTTGTACTTTAGCTAGTTTATTTAATTGTATTTATTTGTAGCAATTGTGTTTAATTTATTTATTGATAGTGTAGTGTTAGGTTAATTGTAGGTAATTGTAGGTAGTTTATTTAATTATTTTATTGATAGGGTAGTGTTAGGTTTAATTATAACTTAGGTTAGGATTTATTTTACAGGTAAATTTGTTATTATTTTAACTAGGTAACTATTAAATAGTTCTTAACTATTTAATAGCTATTGTACCTGGTTAAAATAATTACAAAGTTACCTGTAAAATAAATATTAATCCTAAAATAGCTATAATATAAATGTAATTTATATTGTAGCTATATTAGGATTTATTTTACAGGTAAGTATTTAGCTTTAAATAGGAATAAGTTATTTAATAAGAGTTACTTTATTTCGTTAGATAAAAATTATATTTAACTTAGGGGGGTGTTAGTGTTAGGGTTAGACTTAGCTTTAGGGGTTAATCCATTTATTAGAATAGCGGTGAGCTCCGATCGGAAGTTTAGGGGTTAATAATTGAAGGTAGGTGTCGGCGATGTTAGGGAGGGCAGATTAGGGGTTAATACTATTTATGATAGGGTTAGTGAGGCGGATTAGGGGTTAATAACTTTATTATAGTAGCGCTCAGGTCCGCTCGGCAGATTAGGGGTTAATAAGTGTAGGTAGGTGTCGGCGACGTTGTGGGGGGCAGATTAGGGGTTAATAAATATAACATAGGGGTCGGCGATGTTAGGGCAGCAGATTAGGGGTACATAGGGATAACGTAGGTGGCGGCGGTTTACGGAGCGGCAGATTAGGGGTTAAAAAAAATATGCAGGGGTCAGCGATAGCGTGGGCGGCAGATTAGGGGTTAATAAGTGTAAGGCTAGGGGTGTTTAGACTCGGGGTACATGTTAGAGTGTTAGGTGCAGACGTAGGAAGTGTTTCCCCATAGGAAACAATGGGGCTGCGTTAGGAGCTGAACGCTGCTTTTTTGCAGGTGTTAGGTTTTTTTTCAGCTCAAACAGCCCCATTGTTTCCTATGGGAGAATCGTGCACGAGCACGTTTTTGATGCCGGTCGCGTCCGTAAGCAGCTCTGGTATCGAGAGTTGCATTTGCGGTAAAAATGCTCTACGCTCCTTTTTTGGAGCCTAATGCAGCATTTGTTTGAACTCTCGATACCAGAGTTAAATTTATGGTGCGGCCAGAAAAAAACCCGCGGAGCGTTAACAGCCCTTTTACCGCCGAACTCTAAATCTAGGCCATTGTAGCTATCTTAGGGTTTATTTTACAGGTAAGTATTAAGTTTTAAATAGGAATAATTTATTAAAGTATAGTGTAGTGTTAGGTGTAATTGTAACTTAGGTTAGTTTTTATTTTACAGGTTAATTTCTCTTTATTTTAGCTAGGTAGCTATTAAATAGTTAATAACTATTTAATAGCTATTGTACCTAGTCAAAATAAATTGAAATTTGCCTGTAAAATAAAAATAAATCCTAAGATAGCTAGAATATAATTATTATTTATATTGTAGCTATATAAGGGTTTATTTTAAAGGTAAGTATTTAGTTTTAAATAGGATTAATTTAGTTCATAATAGAAATATTATTTAGATTTATTTAATTAATATTTAAGTTAGGGGGTGTTAGGGTTAGTGTTAGACTTAGGTTTAGGGGTTAATAATTTTATTACAGTAGCGGCGGTGTAGTGGGGGGCAGGATAGGGGTTAATAAATTTATTATAGGTGGCGACGGTGTAGGGGGGGCAGGATAGGGGTTAATAAATGTAATATAGGTTGTGGCGGGGTCAGGGAGCGGAGGTTTAGGGGTTAAACTATTTATTTAGTTGCGGCGAGGTGCGGGATCAGCAGGATAGGGGTTAATAACTTTATTATAGAGGGCGACGGTATAGGGGGGGCAGGATAGGGGTTACTAGGTATAATGTAGGTGGCAGCGGTGTCCAGGAGTGGTGGTTTAGGGGTTAATACATTTATAAGAGTTGCGGCGGGGTCTAGGAGTGGCGGTTTAGGGGTTAATAACTTTATTTAGTTGCGGGGGGCTCCGGGGGCGCAGGTATAGGGGGTAGAACAGTGTAGTTAGTGTGGGTGCTTAGTGACAGGCTAGCAAGAAAGCTGTAAAAAAGCCGAAGAGCAGCGAGATCGGATGAGTGATAACTCTCACAGTCCGCTGCTCATTGCCCCGTACTTGGTGCGCGGCTTTTTGACAGCTTTTTTGATAACTTAGGCGAATTTTTGCAGGTCCGCGGCGGCGATGTGAGGCGAGCTTAGGCGGGCGTATTGGGCCGGCGAAGGCAGGAAAAGTAACCACGTTGATAACTATCCCCCAAGTATGAAAGATAACCCCTTCTTTCAAAATGTGAGCATGGAAAATCATATTAGCCCTAAGAATACAGGGCTGAAGAGCATAGACACTCCTGTAACTAAGGAAATACAGATTAATATGGAAGAGATAAAGAAATTAGCCACCAAAGAGGATATTATGTCAATAAAAGATTGTTTAGTTGCTGAAATAGCAGAATTGAAGAGTGACGTAAAGGAGGTGGGACAAAGAGTTAATGTTTTAGAAGAACAACAGGAGTAATTGGATAAGCAACTTTCCCTAGCTAACGAAACTATTTTAGCTCAATCACATACTATATGGTAAATACAAGATAAATTAGCTGACCTGGAAGACAGGTCCAGAAGAGGGAATCTAAGAATAAAAGGTATCCCCGAAGAGATCAAAACAGAAGAACTAAAATCCTTCACTCAAAAATTATTTAGCTCACTCAGTTTAAATCTCCAGGACAGTGAAATAAACATAATTAGAATTCATAGAACAGCAAGCCAAGGACAAACAGGGAGACCAAGAGATGTGATCCTAAAATTACAAGATTTGATCTAAAAGAACAGATTCTAAAGATAGCTAAAAAAGAACATTCCTTTAAATATCAACATCAGGATCTGCAGATATTCGCAGACTTAAGTGGGGCAACAATGAAAAAAAGGAGAGAGCTTAGATTCTTAACCAAATCTTTGCAAGAAAAAGGGATCAGATATAAATGGACATTTCCTTTTGGTCTACTAATCTCTTACAATGGGAACACTCTATAACAAAAAGAAAGAAGATATTGGCCAAATTAACTCTAAATTACATATACAACTAGAAATCCCAGAGGACTTTGAGAGAGGCGAACAAGTGGAGGCAGGACAAAGGCTATATGAAGGTGGAAAGTACCAAAGAAACCGATGGGAGGAAGTAAAGAAAAAAAAAAGAAAGACCAATCCAAGACAAGACACACTTGCAGTATCCCCTACTTAAAGTGGAGGACTTTTATTTGTTTTTTTCTCTTTTTTATTTTTTTTATTTTGAGGAACAGCAGCAGAAAAGACAGGCTAATGTTATAGTATTTTATTTTAGGTTATAGCTCCTTATAATAAAAGAGAAAAGGGGAAAAAAAAATAATATTAATAAAAATGTTTTAGAAAGGGATATTTTGTTTTTTTTGTTTTTTTTCACACATGCACTTGCCCCTGCCCCTGGGTTTTCCTAGGGACAGGTCACCCTTTTTGTGTTTTTTTTTTTGTTTTGTTTTTTTCACATATAAATCACAAATTGCTTCATAAAGGTGTCGCACGTGTGGGTTTTTATTGAATGTCACGAGGGCGTTCTTTTTTTTTTTTCCTCACAATAGAAGATGTCCCTTTTTTAGAATCTTCCTTCCACATGACACTAGTATTGATTATATATTCTTTTTTTTTTTTTCTTCTTTCACCATAGAAGATACACATTTTTGAGAATCTGCTTCTTACCCCACACTTGCACTGTTTTTTTTTTTTGGTTTTTTTTTATATTTATACTTCTCACAATAGAAGATGTACATTTTTTTATTTGGAATCTTCCTTCCACTTGACACTTGCAGTGACGTTTTTTTTTTTTTTTTTTTCCCCACAATAGAAGATGTCCACTTTTTCGGAATCTTCCTTTCACTTGACACTTGTAGTGTTTTTTGTTTTTTTTTCTCTTCACAATAGAAGATTCCCACTTCTTTGGAATCTTCCTTTCACTCGACACTTGTAGTGACTTTTTGCTTTTTTTTTTTTCCACTCTTTTCTCCCTTTTTTCTATAAGATAAATGGAACAATACCGACAGGGAGGAAGTTTTACTTCCTGGGGTTTACCCTTTTGTGTTTTTGATGTTTTATGTTTTTGTTTGTTTTGTGTTTCTAGGGGTTTTTTTTTGGATATGCTTGGATGTAGAACGTTTATGTTAGATTTTACTGGAATCACCTCTGGAATAAAATTGCCAGGTTTTCAATTTTCTTTAGGTAATAAGATGTTTCCATGCTTGCTCTTCGGGGGAGTCTCAAACCTTAACGTCAGATATTAATTTTATTTCTATAAATGCCAAAGGGCTGAATTCTCCCCAGAAGAGATCCATGGCACTGAGAGAGATGGAGAAGTTAAAAGGGGATATATTATTATTTCAAGAAACTCATTTTAGGAGAAATAAGGAACCTAGGTTTATTAACGAAAAATACAAAATATGCTATACGGCATCGGATTGCGACAGGAGGAAGGGGGTCTGTATTCTTATACATAAAAAATTGAATTTTCAATTAAAGGAACAATTAAAAGATAAAGCGGGGAGATATAGAGGAATAAAAGGTACCCTCCAGGGGGAAAAAGTGACGATATTTAATGTGTACACCCCAAATATCAAGCAGAATGTTTTCTTTAAGAAATTGTCTAACCTTATATTGGATTTTCAAGAGGGGGTTACTATATTGGGGGGAGATTTCAATGTGATATTAGAACCAAAATTAGATAATTCAAAAGGAAAAGCTTCTATTTCTAAATATATTGTATCACAAGTTAACAAGAGCTTAGCCCAGATGGCCTTGCAAGACGCATGGAGATTGTTCCATCCAGATCAAAGAGATTATACCTTTTTTTCACACCCACACCTGTCTTATTCAAGACTTGACTACTTCTGCTTAGATTAAAAATGACTTACAAAGACACAGGAAATTCAGATCCTCCTAATGACATGGTCAGACCACGCACCAGTAAGATTAAAATTAAAATGGGGAACTCAGGAGGGAAAACAGTACAGCTGGAGACTAGATGATTCTATATTGAGTACATTAGAAGACAGAGACAAGATAGCAAGATCAATAGAATAATTTTTTAATATTAATAATACAGAGGAGATCTCAATATCAGTCCTCTGGGACGCACATAAAGGCGTCTTGAGGGGCAAGCTAATTAAATTAAAGGCAGTACAGACTAGGCTAAGAGAAAATAAGTACCTAGAGACTCTGAAAAGGATCCATATTTTAGAGAAGAGTCACA
Organism: Bombina bombina; assembly: GCF_027579735.1. NCBI lineage: Eukaryota > Metazoa > Chordata > Amphibia > Anura > Bombinatoridae > Bombina > Bombina bombina. The sequence goes on along the minus strand of NC_069499.1, from coordinate 15,050,220 downwards.
AGCAAAACCCTGATAACAAAAATACCCTAGAGGAACTAGGGAAAGAAAGGAGGACTATACAGGAATATTGGTCCAGTATAAATAAAAAGAAAGCGATATGGTTAAAACATAAATACTATACGGAAGGAGATAAAAATGGAAGGCTTCTGGCGAGAGCCATTAAGAAAAAAGAAATAAGCAATGGCATTTATAAAATAAAGAATGAGAATAAAAACTTCTGTAAGAATCAAAAAGAGATTAGCACACAATTTGAAAACTTTTATAAATCTTTATATAACATAGATCCGCAAGTGAGGGAGGAAACAGAGTGGAGAACTTATACAAGTAATCTTAGACTAAATAAAGTAACAGAGCTTGAAAATCAAAAACTAGAGGAACCTATAAGCCTTCAAGAAATTTATGAGTCTATCGAGAGCCTAACAGAAGGTAAAGCTCCAGGCCCGGATGGGTATACGGCCCTGTATTACAAAAGTTATAAAGAAATCTTGTCTCCATTTTTATTGAAATTGTATAACTCAATAGATGAAGGATATAAGTTTTCCACAGAGATGCAGGAGGCTAGTATAATTGTGATCCCCAAAGCAGGTAAGAGTAAGGAGGAAGTGAAAAATTACAGACCTATTTCACTCTTGAACGTAGACTTAAAAATATTTGCAAAGATTATGGCTAATCGATTAAAAAATATTCTGGAACGAATTATACATCTGGACCAAGTGGGCTTCATCCAGAATAGAGAAGCCAGAGATAATATTATAAAGAATATACATCTACTAGAATTTACACAATTGAAAAAAATCCCATCAGTGTTCATCTCGGTCGATGCTGAAAAAGCATTTGACCGAGTTAGGTGGTCATTTCTGGAAGATACACTAAGGCTGTTTAACTTCAACCAGACTACGATTAAGAGAATAATGGCATTATACTCAAAACCAACAGCAAGGATAAAAATAAATGGGCAATCTTCTAATAGATTTGAGATATATAATGGGACAAGACAAGGGTGCCCACTATCACCAACATTATTTACATTAACTATAGAAGTATTAGCAGCCCACATTAGACAAAATAAATCTATAAAGGGGATTAAGCTAGGAGATAACGAATATAAAACATCTTTATACTCAGATGATATCCTCCTGTCCCTGTCTGATCCTGAGACATCAATTGTAGCTTTGTTGAAAGAACTTAAGGTATTTGGGACCATGTCTAACTTCCTAGCCAATATGAATAAGTCTGAAATAATGTATGTGGAAATAGATGATAATTTACAAGAAAAGGTGTCTAGGATCTCACCTTTTAAAAGGACGGAAGTATTGAAATATCTAGGAATTTTTTTGTCTAAATCTCTGAGTAAAATGTTTGATCTCAACTATATAAGCCTTAAAAAAACTATAACAAATGATCTACTATCTTGGTATCCTAAAAGAATTTCATGGTTGGAAAGAATAAATATTATTCAGATGAATGTTTTACCAAGATTCTTGTACTTATTACAAGCTCTGCCTATCCCTCTACCTCCCAAATATATGGAAGAAGTCCAAAAAATGATTAATAATTATGTTTGGGGTAAAATTCACCCTAGGATAGCCATAGTGACTATGCTAGGGAAAACACAAGCAGGAGGATTGAGCCTCCCTAACCTAGTCAAATATAGACAGGCATCTATGCTGCAAAGGGTAATAGAGTGGCATACTAAAAAGGATTCTAAAATCTGGGTGAAAATAGAAGGAGACCTTTTAGACAGGAAAGAGATTAGCAACCAATGCTGGTTAAAACCAAGAGATAGATCTATAAGGATAGAAAATTATAGTATTCTGAAAGCAAATTTTAAAATTTGGGATAAGCTGATCCGGAAAAAAGAGGAGATTTCATCAATTCCATCCCCATTACTAGCCTTAGTAGAGAATAATGCATTTTTAGCGGGCCATTTTAAAGGGGACGATAAGGATAATAAATATCGAATAATAGACCTAACCGAAGAGGGGAAAATAATGAACCAGAAAGATTTACAGTCTAAAGGATGCTTTGAAGTAACTGACTGGTTTAAGTATTCACAATTATGTCATTATGTATTAACTAATAAGGAAAAAGATAAGATACTCAGGCCATTAACAAAATTAGAGATGCTGTGTAATTCTAGGGTAAATATTAAACATGTCCTCTCTAAGGCATATGGTATTTTACAGGATAGTATAGATTCCCTCCCACCTTATGTCAAGAACTGGCAAACAGAACTAAATATGGATATTGACCCCAAGACATGGGTAAATATATTCCAGTGCACAGCCAAATCTTCTATATCAGCTAGAATGTTAGAACAAAACTTAAAGATCTTAACAAGATGGTATCTTACACCAACTAGAATTAAAAAAATCTACCCACATACTCAGGATAATTGTTGGAGAACTGGTGGAGAAAGGGGCACATTATCCCATATTATGTGGTTTTGCCCAAGAATTAAGCAATTTTGGACTAATATATTACAAGTAATAGACAGTAAGGAAGATAGGAAGAAATTGAATAATTTCCTCACAGTAATATTAAATAACCTGGACTTCAAAGGTAGCAACCCTAGAAGATATTTATACCAAATAGTTCTTAACAGCGCAAAAAGTTTAATATTAAGCAAATGGAAGACAGTAGAAATCCCCACAAAAGAAGATTGGATTAACAAAGTTAATGAAAATTTGCTGAATGAAGAATATTTTTATTTATATAATAACAATTGTGAAATTCCCAAGGAATCAAAGGTTATCTGGGAAAATTTAATAAGGGATTCTCCATCTCTCTCTGTGTAATAGGCAAAAGGATGAGAATATTCATGGCATGTTTTTCTTTTTTTTTCTATTTTGTTGATAGTAGATAGGCGATCCAATATATTATTTGTTGGCATGTGTATTTGTTTTTGTATGTGTTTTTAAAACAAATAAAAAAAAAAAAAAAAAAAAAAAAGGACCTTTTGCGGGGCATTGCCCCAAAGTAATCAGCTCTTTTACCTGTAAAAAAAATACAATATCCCCCCAACATTAAAACCCATCACCCACACACCCAACCCTACTCTAAAACCCACCAAATCCCCCCTTAATAAAACCTTACACTACCCCCTTTAAGATCACCCTACCTTGAGACATCTTCACCCAGCCGGGTACAAGTGGTCCTCCAGAGGGGCAGAAGTCTTCATACAATCCGGGCAGAAGAGGACCTCCAGACGGGCAGAAGTCTTCATCCAGGCAGCATCTTCTATCTTCATCCATCCAGAGCGGAGCGGGACGATTTTCAAGCCAGCCGACGCGGAGCATCCATCCAGACCGACGACTACCCGACGAATGAAGGTTCCTTTAAATGACGTCATCCAAGATGGCGTCCCTTGAATTCTGATTGGCTGATAGGATTCTATCAGCCAATCGGAATTAAGGTAGGAAAAATCCTATTGGCTGATGCAATCAGCCAATAGGATTTTTCCTACCTTAATTCCGATTGGCTGATAGAATCCTATCAGCCAATCGGAATTCAAGGGAAGCCATCTTGGATGACGTCATTAAAAAGGAACCGTCATTCGTCGGGTAGTAGTCAGTCTGGATGGATGCTCCGCGTCAGCTGGCTTGAAGATGGACCCGCTCCGCTCCGGATGGATGAAGATAGAAGATGCCGCCTGGATGAAGACTTCTGGCCATCTGGAGGTCCTCTTCTGCCCGGATCGGATGAAGACTTCTGCCCCTCTGGAGGGTATTGTATTTTTTTTTCAGGTAAAAGAGCTGATTACTTTGGGGCAATGCCCTGCAAAAGGCCCTTTTAAGGGCTGTTTGTAATTTAGTATAGGGTAGGGCTTTTTATTATTTTGGGGGGCTTTTTTATTTTATTAGGGGGATTTGATTAGGTGAAATTAGTTTAAAAATTCGTAATTATTTTTTTATTTTCTGTAAGTTAGTGTTTTTTTCTTCCATACTTTAGTTTATTTAATTTAATTGTAATTAATTGTAGTTAGTTTAGGTAATTAATTTAATCATAGTGTAGTGTTAGGTGTAATTGTAACTTAGGTTAGGGTTTATTTTACAGGTAAATTTGTATTTACTTTTGCTAGGTAGTTATTAAATAGTTAATAACTATTTAATAACTATTGTACCTAGTTAAAATAAATACAAAGTTGCCTGTAAAATAAAAATAAACCCGAAGATGGCTACAATGTAATTATTAGTTATATTGTAGCTAACTTACGCCTAGATTTAGAGTTCTGCGTTAGCCGTCAAAACCAGCGTTAGGGGCTCCTAACGCTGGCTTTGGCCGCCAGCTGGTATTTAGAGTCAGTCAGGAAAGGGTCTAATGCTCACTTTCCAGCCGTGACTTTTCCATACCGCAGATCCCCTTACCTCAATTGCATATCCTATCTTTTCAATGGGATCTTTCTAACGCTGGTATTTAGAGTCTTGGCTGAAGTGAGCGTTAGAACTCTAACGACAAAACTCCAGCCGCAGAAAAAGTCAGGAGATAAGAGCTTTCTGGGCTAACGCCGGTTCATAAATCTCTTAACTACTGTGCTCTAAAGTACACTAAAACCCATAAACTATCTATGTACCCCTAAATCGAGGTCCCCCCACATCGCCGCCACTCTAATAAATTTGTTTAACCCCTAATCTGCCGACCGCACACCGCCACAACCTACATTATCCCTATGTACCCCTAATCTGCTGCCCCTAACACCGCCGACCCCTATATTATATTTATTAACCCCTAATCTGCCGCCCCCAATGTCGCCGCCACCTACCTACAATTATTAACCCCTAATCTGCCGACCGGACCTCACCGCTACTATAATAAAGTTATTAACCCCTAATCCGCCTCACTCCCGCCTCAATAACCTTATAATAAATAGTATTAACCCCTAATCTGCCGACCGGACCTCACCGCTACTCTATTAAATTTATTAACCCCTAAAGCTAAGTCTATCCCTAACACTAACACCCCCCTAAGTTAAATATAATTTTTATCTAACGAAATAAATTATTTCTTATTAAATAAATTATTCCTATTTAAAACTAAATACTTACCTGTAAAATAAACCCTAATATAGCTACAATATAAATTATAATTACATTGTAGCTATTTTAGGATTAATATTTATTTTACAGGCAACTTTTTATTTATTTTAACCAGGTACAATAGCTATTAAATAGTTAATAACTATTTAATAGCTACCTAGTTAAAATAATTACAAAATTACCTGTAAAATAAATCCTAACCTAAGTTACATTTAAACCTAACACTACACTATCAATAAATTAATTAAATAAAATACCTTCAATTATCTACAATTAAACCTAACACTACACTATCAATAAATTAATTACATACAAATACCTACATTTAAATACAATTAAATAAACTAACTAAAGTACAAAAAATAAAAAAAGAACTAAGTTACAAAAAATAAAAAAATAATTTACAAACATTATAAAAATATTACAACAATTTTAAGCTAATTACACCTACTCTAAGCCCCCTAATAAAATAACAAAGCCCCCCAAAATAAAAAACCCCTACCCTATTCTAAAATACAAATAGAAAAGCTCTTTTACCTTACCAGCCCTTAAAATGGCCTTTTGCGGGGCATGCCCCCAAAGAATTCTTTTCTTTTGCCTGTAAAAAAAAACATACAATACCCCCCCCAACATTACAACCCACCACTCACATACCCCTAATCTAACCCAAACCCCCCCTTAAATAAACCTAACACTAAGCCCCTGAAGATCTCCCTATCTTATCTTCACCACGCAAGGTATTACCAATCCGTCCAGAAGAGGCTCCGAAATCTTCATCCAAGCCCAAGCGGGGGCTGAAGAGGTCCATCATCGGGCTGAAGAGGTCCATCATCGGGCTGAAGAGGTCCATCATCGGGCTGAAGAGGTCCATCATCCGGCTGAAGAGGTCCATCATCGGGCTGAAGAGGTCCATCATCTGAATGAAGTCTTGATCCAAGTGGGGGCTGAAGAGATCCATCATCCGGCTGAAGTCTTCTATCAAGCGGCATCTTCAATCTTCTTTCTTCCGGATCCATCTTCATCCCACCAACGCGGAACATCCATCCTGGCCGACGACTTCCCGACGAATGACGGTTCCTTTAAATGACGTCATCCAAGATGGCGTCCCTCGAATTCCGATTGGCTGATAGGATTCTATCAGCCAATCGGAATAAAGGTAGGAAAATTCTGATTGGCTGATGGAATCAACCAATCAGATTGAGGTCGCATTCTATTGGCTGTTCCGATCAGCCAATAGAATGCAAGCTCAATCTGATTGGCTGATTGGATCAGCCAATCGGATTGAACTTGAATCTGATTGGCTGATGATGGACCTCTTCAGCCCGATGATGGACCTCTTCAGCCAATCGGAATTCGAGGGACGCCATCTTGGATGACGTCATTTAAAGGAACCGTCATTCGTCGGGAAGTCGTCGGCCAAGATGGATGTTCCGCGTTGGCGGGATGAAGATGGATCCGGAAGAAAGAAGATTGAAGATGCCGCTTCATAAAAGACTTCAGCCGGATGATGGATCTCTTCAGCCCCGGCTTGGATCAAGACTTCAGCCGGATGATGGACCTCTTCTGCCCGATGATGGACCTCTTCAGCCGGATGATGGACCTCTTCAGTCCGATGATGGACCTCTTCAGCCCGATGATGGACCTCTTCAGCCCCCGCTTGGGCTTGGATGAAGATTTCGGAGCCTCTTCTGGACGGATCGGTGATACCCGGCATGGTGAAGATAAGGTAGGGAGATCTTCAGGGGCTTAGTGTTAGGTTTATTTAAGGGGGGTTTGGGTTAGATTAGGGGTATGTGGGTGGTGGGTAAAAGAGCAGAATTCTTTGGGGCATGCCCCGCAAAAGGCCCTTTTAAGGGCTGGTAAGGTAAAAGAGCTTTTCTATTTGTATTTTAGAATAGGGTAGGGCATTTTTTTATTTTGGGGGGCTTTGTTATTTTATTAGGGGGCTTAGAGTAGGTGTAATTAGCTTAAAAATGTTGTAATATTTTTATAATGTTTGTAAATTATTTTTTTATTTTTTTGTACTTTAGTTAGTTTATTTAATTGTATTTGTATGTAATTAATTTATTGATAGTGTAGTGTTAGGTTTAATTGTAGATAATTGTAGGTATTTGTATGTAATTTATTTATTGATAGTGTAGTGTTTAATTGTAACTTAGGTTAGGATTTATTTTACAGGTAATTTTGTAATTATTTTAACTAGGTAGCTATTAAATAGTTATTAACTATTTAATAGCTATTGTACCTGGTTAAAATAAATACAAAGTTACCTGTAAAATAAATATTAATCCTAAAATAGCTACAATATAATTATAATTTATATTGTAGCTATATTAGGGTTTATTTTACAGGTAAGTATTTAGCTTTAAATAGGAATAATTTATTTAATAAGAGTTAATTTATTTTGTTAGATAAAAATTATATTTAACTTAGGAGGGTGTTAGTGTTAGGGTTAGACTTAGCTTTAGGGGTTAATAAATTTAATTGAGAAGCGGTGAGGTCCGGTCGGCAGATTAGGGGTTAATACTTGAAGTTAGGTGTCGGTGATGTTAGGGAGGGCAGATTAGGGGTTAATACTATTTATTATAGGGTTATTGAGGCGGGAGTGAGGCGGATTAGAGGTTAATAACTTTATTATAGTAGCGGTGAGGTCCGGTCGGCAGATTAGGGGTTAATAAGTGTAGGTAGGTGGCGGCGACGTTGGGGGCGGCAGATTAGGGGTTAATAAATATAATATAGGGGTCGGCGGTGTTAGGGGCAGCAGATTAGGGGTACATAGGGATAACATAGGTGGTGGCGGTGTACGGAGCAACAGATTAGGGGTTAAAAAAATATGCAGGGGTCAGCGATAGTGGGGGCGGCAGATTAGGGGTTAATAAGTGTAAGGTTAGGGGTGTTTAGACTCGGGGTTCATGTTAGGGTGTTAGGTGCAGACTTAGAAAGTGTTTCCCCATAGGAAACAATGGGGCTGCATTATTTGCTGAACGCTGCTTTTTTGCAGGTGTTAGGTTTTTTTTCAGCTCAAACGGCCCCGTTGTTTCCTATGGGGGAATCATGCACGAGCACATTTTTGAAGCTGGCCGCGTCCGTAAGCACCGTTGGTATTTAGAATTGCAGTGGCGGTAAATATGCCTATACGCTCCCTTTTTGGAGCCTAACGCAGCCCTTCTGTGAACTCTAAATACCAGCGGTATTTAAAAGGTGCGGGGGAAAAAAAGCATGCGTAGCTAACGCACCCCTTTGGCCGCAGAAGTCTAAATCTAGCGGCAAGGGTTTATTTTACAGGTAAGTTTTTAGTTTTAAATAGGAATTATTTAGGAAATAATATTAATTTTATTTCGTTTTATTTAAATTATATTTAAGTTAGAGGGTGTTAGGGTTAGACAGGTTTAGGGGTTAATAAATTTAGTATAGTGGGGGCGAAGTTGGGGCGGCAGATTAGGGGTTAATAAATGTAGGTAGTTGTCAGCGATGTTAGGGACGGCAGTTTAGGGGTTAATAATATTTAACTAGTGTTTGTGAGGCGGGAGTGCAGCGGTTTAGGGGTCAATACATTTATTTAACTGGCGGCGATGTCCGGTCAGCAGATTAGGGGTTAAAAACTTTAAGTGTTTGCGATGTGGGGGGGGGGGGCTCGGTTTAGGGGTTAATAGGTAGTTTATGGGTTTTAGTGTACTTTTTAGCACTTTAGTTAAGAGTTTTATGTTACAGCGTTAGCCCATAAAACGCTTAACTACTGACTTTTAAATGCGATAGGAGTCTTGACAGGAGAGCGTGTACCGCTCACTTTTTTCAAGATAAGACAGAGGTATACCCCAGCGCCACCTGAACCTTAAATGCCTAAGGTGGTGATACCTAGCTATCACCTAGTTAAAGACAAATGTAAAGAGATGGTATTTTAATACATAAAAAATCACAATGATAAAATTACAATATTACAAATGCATGGATCCACGCTGAATTAACATAAAAGCATAAAATAAATGATAATAAAAGCTTGCACAATGGGTAAGATATATGCAATATAAAATAAAACAAAATAGTTACAGTATATTACAAAAAATTGTCAAAAGTGTAAATACAAAAAAGTGATTCCAGGGGTTGTAAGCTTGTAACCGGAAATTGTCTAGGATAACCGTTTCTGGTTTGGGGTTAAGTTTATATAATAAAAATAAGTTAATACAGTTATTGGGCATGGTAACTTATAAACTTATGTGATATAAATAATGTAATATCCCAAAAGTACCTTTAGATACCTTCCCTGTTGGCTCAGTGTAATTCTGTGAACCTCCGTATGTCTGTGACGTCACTTCCGGTGGGGTTTTTATTACGGCACAAGCTTCAAATCGCACTATACAAATTCATCATTGTTATTTTCAATATGATCTATAGTGTTGTGTTTTTTAATTATTATTGTTTTTTAGGGTGACTTGGTGTGATCTTTTTTTTTCAATTTCATTTCACAAATAGAAAACTATACCGCTTGACATCACTTCCGGGGAACTTTATTACGGCTTGAACCCAAGATTACGCGATAATCACCCCTTCTAAATTTCGATATTGTTTTTACGTTGTCAGTGATCATGTGGTCTTCAATATGTGGGCCAGACGTCAAGAAACCTGAAAGATAGGATACGCGAACACCTATTACTGATTGAAAAGTTGAATATGGATACAGCCCTGTACAGAAATGTTTCAATTAAACATAAGGGTAATATAAGAGAGCTAACCTTTATGGGCATCCAGAAGATCAGAAAGGATTGGAGAGGCGGCAATTATACAAAGAAACTACTTACCGCCGAATCTAAGTGGATTTTCAACCTAGATTGTCTCCACCCAAAGGGATTGAATAATAAAGAAGATCTATCCCATCTATACAATTTGATCTGATCATAATCATTCATAATTGTGAATCTTTCTCCTCTAAGTACTAGTCTTTATATGAAATAAATCAAATTTTCTCTCTATGCTAGACTTAATCAGAGGTCTAGTTGTATGTTTCCATCTAAAGATGGCCAGGCATTAATATGATATGTCTGATCACACCATCCAAATACCATCATAAAGTTTGGATTAAACATAGGATTAAGATCCCATAAACTCTACAGAGTATTAGAGTGTAGTCCAGCCTTCTGCCTCAAGGTCTGTGAGCTATCCCTCACCACCCCACCCTCCTTCCCCTCTCCTTCTTTTTAGGGTTACTAATAGATCTTATAACCCTATAGATCATAAGATCACATTCCAGCCAAAGAATATTATGCCACCTTTTAGCTATTCACTCCTCTTTTACATTCCAGCCAAAGAATATTAGGTATGACAATATATAGATTGTTTATGTGAATTGACAGTAGGACACTATCTTTAAACCTTGTTCCATTGTTTATTTCAGTTATATCCATCTCTAACATATAGTTCCTCATGGTCAAAGAGGAATCAAGCAATATACCACTCTCCAGTCCAAATTAGCTTGAAGCCAATCAACACTCTTGTATAGTGGCACCTCACTTTGAAGCTGATATAAGCACTATTTCATTACAAATATGTTTTGAAGTTCACTATCGACAAATCATTTTAGAACACATACTGTGCCTCCCTTTGTTATCACCCCATCCCATTATGTCGCACTACTAATTTGTCTCTATAAATAATTAAATTTTCCCAGTGGTCTGTTTTTATATATAGGAGGAAAAGAATTTGACAGGCACTGCAATCCAGGTGAATTTGCAAATAAAAAGTCTTTTATTCAGAGATACAAGGTAAATACCAATCCAAGAAGAGGGAGACCTTGGTAAAGGTGACTCTTGACAGGTAAGGGTAACACACAGGTGACTGTCTGACGCGTTTCGCGCCCCCTACTGGCGCTTACTCATAGACACAATACAGGCAATACAGAGATGCTATAAATACACATTAGAACAATCAATTAAGAATGGGAGTTAGCTAGGATGTGTGTATGTTAATACTATAGCAAGCAAAAACATATATGTATAAAAAAGAAGCTAAAGAAGGGAAAATATACATACTAAATGAAAATATATTTAAGAACTCTGGTGTATTAATCAATCCAAATTTGTTCCTAAAATGAATATATATGTAATCTTAGAAACCATTTACAAAATCTCACTTATATATTAATAAGCTGCCAGTGGACTAAAAAAAGCGAGGATCAACAAATAAACACAGATAAATATAAGCCTGAATGGTTTTTATTTAAGGGGTGATCTTAGACATGAACAAAGGTGTAAATAATGTTCATGTGATCAAAATCCCTACTCTTGTGTTAATCTATATAACCAAATTATAATAAATGCCCTGGACATTATAACAAAGAAAGAAAATAATAAGATTAGTAATGAGTGAAAAAATGTAACACCAAAATGGGTACTTAAGTATCAGCTATATTATGTGTCATCGATAAAATAATCAATGTCACATTCCCTGTTGATACCCATTGGGCTTCTAGTTTGAAGCTGCAGGATCCAATAGATCTCTTTCCTTTGTAGAATTGTATACCTGTTGCCACCTCTAGGAGGCACAAGAGCTATGTCAATGATACTGATAGATAAATCAGCTATATTTGTAAAATGTTCTCCATTGAAATGATTTGCAATGGCTGATTCCTTGACATAGTTCTTAGTGTCCCTGAGGTGTTCACCAAACCTTCGTCTGACCTCTCTAGAGGTCTGGCCGACATATTGGCAATGACAAAGATTACATGTTAAAAGGTACACAACAAAGGTTGTACTACAATTTGCATAAAAGTTAGTAGTATACCTTATGTGCGTATTGCTGATTTCAAACTGGTTACCCACTTTAACTGAGGAACACATGCCACAATTTCTGCTGAGACATTTAAAACTTCCTTGTCTATTCAGCCATTGTGTGCCTCTCGAGTTTTTTCTAACTACCTGACTAGGAGAGAGGCTACGGGCTAAAGTTTTTGGCTTTTTTGCAACAAATCGGCAATTTTGAATTAGAGGTGCTAAGATAGTATCTTCTTGAAGAACATGGAGATGTTTTTTAAGAATTTTAGCTATCTTTTCATATTGGCTGCTAAATTCAGTAGTAAAAACAACAGCATCACCGAAAGAATTATTACATGGTTGCCGTCTGCTAGTATCATAGGTTTTAATCTCAACTCTACATTTTTCAAGAGCTGCTGAATTATACCCTCTAGCAATCAATCTGTTTTTAAGTTCTAAAGACTGTATTTCATACGTTTCTAAAGACTGTGTGTTCCTTTTTAGTCTTATAAACTGTCCTCTAGGGACAGCCTTAATGAGATGTCTAGGATGCTGAGAGGTAGCATGCAGAATTGTGTTACCTGCACTAGGTTTGCGATATGTTTTGGTGCATGCTCTATTGCAGTGCCTGTCAAATTCTTTTCCTCCTGTATCACTTTGTTGCTGGATTCGGCATACACCGACTACGGCACTCCTGGGGCAATCCCAAGTGGCCTTGCGGCCTTCAAGTTCACTTCCGGTTGGATGGTTTGAGGATAGCGTCTGTGTTCGAGCAGTAAGATTCTACAAGTTTTTGTTTTTATATATACTATCTCATCCTCTAAGTCTCCAGTCTGTAAACTTTTTCTTGGGACTTTCGAGGCATTCATATTTGAATGCATCCAATCTTGGATTCTTAGAGCCAGGAGCGGCTTATAGTTATGGATACAGTATTATTTGTAATTATTTTGCACATTTGAAATTAACCTTGTGCAGACACAATCAGATACAAATCTACAGGCACTACGATGTATCTTTGTCTTTTAGACAACACAATTATGCACCATCTGATAGAATTGTACAGGTTTATAAGTCGATTGTTATTTCAATGGAGGACCAGATCCGAATTGGTCGATCAGTTCAATTAAGATCATTGGCGGTACTATTATTCTACAACAATGAGTAATTTACTGTATACATGTTAAGCTCCAATAAGCCAATCAGGAGCATTGGTAATAGTTTCATTCGATTACAATAAGCAGAGTAATGTCTGCAATCTATGTAAATAAGAAAGCCCCTCTTCACGAGGACCTTAAAATGATTGTTCAATTCTCCCTTGACCGCAAGTGAATTAATGTTTGCATCTTAAGTGATTAAGAATAACCCACCTTATAGTAACGAGAATCTAATCTTAGGACTAATATCTCCTTTTACGACTAAAATACAAAATTATTAATAACCACAATCTTAATACACTACCCCTAACTTCATGAGAGGCCAATATTGGGAATACTGGCAGTACTATTATTTTACAACACTGAGCAGATTACTGCCTGCATGTTAAAATGTAATAAGCCAATTAGGAATATTGGTAATAGTATCATTCTAATACAACAGGCAGATGAATGTCTGCATTCTATATAATAAGAATGCCTCCCTTCACGAGGACCTTGAAATAATTAGTTAATTCCCCTTGTGACACAAAGAGGATTAAAGTTTGACCCTATGTAAATAAGAAAGCTTCCTCTTATGTAATTAAAATCTCCTCTTCCTATGTAAATAAGAATACTCCCCCTCCTACTTATTAACTAAAATTTCTTCTTAAAATCGTATCTCTAAGCTAAGATAAGGTACTTTATTTAAGCAGTAGATACTGAATACATCTATCACATTTATTACACAATCTTTTATCCCAGCACTCTCTGGTTGAATATCTTCTTCTTTTTTGCTCTTTTTTGCTCTAAGATAACTCCGGAGCACAGTCTATTAAAAAATACCTAGGCGCAATGTCACAACCTATTAGAAAATACCTAGGCGCAACGTCACGACCAATTGGAGTTTTTGGTAAACGGACCAATAATGTTATCATAAACATAATGTAAACATAAACGGCAAAAACTTCTTAAATCACATAAACTTTTTAATCAAGTATACAATATGACAAGGCGATCATATTTGATCACTGACAAAGTAAAAACAATATCGAAATTTAGAAGGGGTGATTATAGCGTAATCTTGGGTTCAAGCCGCAATAAAGTCCACCGGAAGTGACGTCAAGCGGTATCGTTTTCTATTTGTGAAACGGAATTGAAAAAAACGATCACACCAAGTCACCCTAAAAAACAATAATAATTAAAAAACACAACACTATAGATCATATTGAAAATAACAATGATGAATTTGTATAGTGCGATTTGAAGCTTGTGCCGTAATAAAACCCCCACCGGAAGTGACGTCACAGACATACGGAGGTTCACAGAATTACACTGAGCCAACAGGGAAGGTATCTAAAGGTACTTTTGGGATATTACATAATTTATATCACATAAGTTTATGTTACCATGCTCAATAACTGTATTAACTTATTTTTATTATATAAACTTAACCCCAAACCGGAAACGGTTATCCTAGACAATTTCCGGTTACAAGCTTACAACCCCTATATAAGGCCACCAATTTTCTTCAAATACCAGTCTTGATAAAGGCCCAGAGAGGGCCGAAACGCGTAGACCTGGTAAGCCTTATTTCAATAGGAGGATATATTTGTGAATTTTCTACACATTGTATTTTATTCTTCTTTTCACAGGTTTTTCATTTTTGCAGCATATCCGTTTGTTGTTTTTTCCTTTTTGTATTTTTTCTTTTATTGGGGCCCATTTCCCTATTGGTATCTGAGCACCAAAGGATAAGTACTATAACTACACTGAATACATCCAACAACATTGGACTATATATTCCCACATTAAATACCCCACAGGATTGACCCTTTATCACATTTTTGGATATTTTCAAGGTCTTTTTTGGAACACTGTTGCAGTTTTCACCATTACTTTTTCTAACATTTTTTCAAGTAACATTTCACTCTTGTTATCACAGATTTGATTGTACATTTGGAGTTCTTTTGGACCTTTATGGATTTTTTAGGACACTTACTTGAATCACTTTTTTGTATTTACACTTTTGACAATTTTTTTGTAATATACTGTAACTATTTTGTTTTATTTTATATTGCATATATCTTACCCATTGTGCAAGATTTTATCATCCAGATTATCATTAATTTTATGCTTTTATGTTAATTCAGCGTGGATCCATGCATTTGTAATATTGTAATTTTATCATTGTGATTTTTTATGTATTAAAATACCATCTTTTACCTTAGCCTCCGTATTGCTGGCGACTGGGCACACTTTTTACATTTCACTATTTTCAAGACTCGTAATACCGGCGTTAGGAAAATCTCATTAAAAAGATAGGATACGCAATTGCCGTAAGGGGATTTGCGGTATGTTAAAATTGCGGAAAAAAGTGAGCGGTACACCTGTACCTGTCAGACTCGTAATACCAGCGGGCGTTAAAAAGCAGTGTTGGTACTTCTCAAAGCTGCTTTTTAAGGCTAACGCAAGAATCGTAATCTAGGCGATTGTTTGCTGATACTGGAAATTAAAGTGTATTTAATAAACACTTTAAAAGTTAGATATTAAACTGTTAACAGTATTGATAATGAAACTGCATTTCTAGTTGTCTGCTGACCTCTGGTGGTTTATGCGAGAGTTGCAACCAAAGGGGATTGTAGTATCAAATAATCAAATAATGTTCAGCTTCGAAGGGCCTATCAGAGACAAGCATTGATTGGGGTGTATCCGAATGTTCACTAATGATTAGAATAAAAAAAAGGTGGGATTTATCACGTGATATATTCTCTTGCACTGGAGTAAAAAGGAGGACATGCTGCTGAATTTTAAGTCTCTGACTTATCTTGCTGCCTTGGTTTACAGAAAGCAAAACTGAGCCTATTTTTATTTCCAGAAATTGCAAATACCTTTCTTATTTATGACGGTGAAATGGATTCATCTGAAAATGCTGAAACTTGCAAATTGGTCTTATGGTAATGTATGGAGTTTTTTAATTCAATATTTTAAAACCAAGACATTCATTATTGCTACAGTTTAATTGAAGCTGGTAATTTAAAGAGGTACTTTGTATTTTAAATCTATGTTCCATAGCCTGGTATAGTTTAAAAATAATTATAGTTGTTAAGAAAGGTTTTTGTACTTCATATTTACAAGGCAATCTTACTTATTGGGAAATCTCTTAGAAATTGGCATATAAATTGGCTGTTGCGTTAAAAATATAACATTTCTGGTGTTTTTTTTTTTGTTGTTTTTTTTTGATTTTCAAATAAACTTTATTTATGAAAAAAGGAAAATAACATACATGTATCATGTCATCATTTCAGAAAATAACCACCAATACATACATATTCCATGGACCCATTGCGATTGAAAACAGTGGCTAATCTAGACAAGTACTATCCTAGGTCCATATATTACATAGTTCTTCTTATCCCTGATAACAGTAGTATAAGGAAATAAAGGTCCTACTCCAAGCATAAACAACACTATATTTACCCCACTGTACAACAGTATATTTACATATTTAAAATTTTGCAACATAGTAGATGTCAAGAACAACCAGGTACCTTACGGCATTTCACGAGTGTGTGCTCTGGGGCAATAAACAGCTGGGGTAGTAGTCTCGGGGTTAGTATGCGGGGGTAGAGGGTGAGGAATGGGGTTTGTCAGAGAATGAAGGTACTCTTCCCAGATAAAACGAATATCCTGAAAGTCACCCACCTTACTCGTTCTAGTATAATGGTATTGCTCTAAGTTTAAGGCTACCGTTACCCTGTCTCTCCAAAACTGTACTGTCGGTAGTGTGAGTTTTTTCCAATTGTATGGGATATATCTTTTAGCAGTGTTTGTCATAATTGTCAATAATTTGAGCCTATAAGCACAGCGTATTTTAGGGTGCACATTGAACAAAAATGTCCATGGCGTGTGAGGAATTGGGGAGCCCAGGACAATCTTCATTTCCTTACTAATATCACGCCAGTATTGCTGTACAATAGGGCACGCCCACCATATATGTGCAAAAGTACCTCTATCCTCACATCCTCTCCAACATTTAGTATCCAAATCGGGAAACATTTTCCCTAGTTTGTCTGGCGTGTAGTGCCATCTGCACAGCAGCTTAATATTCATTTCAGTTACCTGTAGTGATGATGTTGAGGAGCTCATTTGTCTATAGACTATGTCCCACATCTTAAGTGGTATGTGGTCATTCAGTTCAGTTTCCCATTTTGCAACATAGGTTGGTGGTTGTGTGGTCTGGTGTGAAAGAAGTAGTTTGTATGATGTAGATAAAGTACCTTTACTAGGTAGTAATGTAAAACACGTGTGTTCAAAAGGTGTCAAGGATCGAGAGATATCCCTCTTATTTGAGTGCCTGTGATAGCCATGTGACATCTGGTGGAATATCAACCAGTTATTGTGATCGAGACCTAGAATTCCTAAAACCTCTTGCTTAGTTTTGAGTCTGCCATTCTGTAATATTTTGTACCAAGGCAAGGCGTGGTGTATTGTTAAAGTGTGTGAGTCCTGTTTGTGAATTTGATTAAGGGCTTTAATATCATGGGATATTGGGGTCAAGGGAGAGTTGAGAGATGAGATTGATTTATGTGATTGTAAAATTTTGCGCCATGTCTTAAATGTTTCTTGAACTGTCAGAAGGCCGTTGAGTTGAATATTTTTAACATTGTCTTGGTCATTTAGTGGCCAACACTGGCCCCCCAGTTGAATATCTCCACAGATGTTAGTTTCTAGGGATACCCACTCCTTGTGCGCCGTGTGTTTACACCAGTCCACAATTCTGGACATATAAGTTGCATATCTATATAACTGGAGGTGTGGTACCCCCACTCCACCATGTAACTTATTTCGGTATAAAGTCTGGGTAGCAATGCGTGGCCTTTTATTGTTCCATATAAAGGAGTTTATTATTTTTTGTAACTGGTAGATTGTTTTGTCAGGAATACTAATAGGAATTGTTTGGAGAAGGTACAGGATTTTTGGTAAGATAATCATCTTAATGGAGTTGATCCTGCCTAACCATGATAGGGGTTTGTGTTTCCAGGAGGCCAGTGTGGACATGATATGTGTTGTAAGGGGTTCAAAGTTTAGAGTGGTTATTTTGTGTAGATCGGGGGCTATATAAATACCCAGGTATCTAAGTGCCACTAGTTGTTGCTTGAATTGGTGCTGTGTGAGAAGATGTAATTCTTGTTGTGGAGTACCTAAATTGATAAACTCTGACTTCGAATAGTTAACACGAAAAAATGACATTTTTCCGAATTCATCTAATGTGGACATAAGTGCAGGAACAGAGATTTGTAGATTTGTTAATGTTAATATGACGTCATCTGCGTATAAAGAGGTCTTGTATTCTATTTGGTTTACAGTTATGCCTCTAATGTCAGTGTTGTGTCTGATATATGTGGCCAGGACTTCTATTGCCAAAACGAACAAAGTGGGGGATAAGGGACAGCCTTGTCTGGTTCCATTACTGATTTGAAATGGTTCTGATAAGGAGTCATTTATTCTAATCCTGGCCTTGGGAGAATTATATAAGGCAAAAAATTTTCCTAGAAATTTATCGTTAAATCCGAAGCCTAATAATGTCTGTTTGAGAAAGGACCAGCTCAGGCGGTCAAATGCTTTTTCAGCATCCATAGAAAGGACTACTGAAGGGATTTGATGGGTGTTTGCAAATTCTATAAGGTTAATAATTTTTGTGGTGTTATCTCTGGCTTCTCTATTTGGGGTAAATCCTACTTGATTAAGGTGAATTAAATCTGGGAGTACTCTATTTAGACGGGTTGCAAGTATTTTAGCATATAGCTTGACGTCTACATTCAATAAGGAAATGGGCCGGAAATTTGAAGGGGTTGTGGCTGGTCTGCCTGGTTTAGGCAGGATCACCACATGTGCTTCCAACATTGAGGGTGGGAACTTGGCCCCCTGGCTGATTTCATTAAAAATTGTAGCTAGGTGTGGGATTAGACTGTCCTGGAAGATTTTATAATATTTTGTAGAGAATCCGTCTGGACCCGGACTTTTTCCCTTTTTCAGCGTTTGTATTGCCTTTTTAATTTCTGCGGTAGTGAAGGAAGAGTTTAGCTGCTCTAATTGCACTTCCGTTAGCTTAGGTAAGGGGCAATTTCTAATATATTTTCCTAGTGAAAGAGGGGATATTTTTGTAGCAGGGGAGATATTGTACAGATCCGAATAATAAGAGTGAAATGCCTGAAGGATTTTAGGAGTGGTGGTCAGTGGTGATATGTTAGGAGGTTTTAATTCATAAATATGTGACTTAAGTTTCCTTTTTTTTAGTGTCCTTGCTAGGTACTTGCCCGCCCTATTGTTCTCATAGTGAAAAAAACTTTTCGTTTTGTGTG
Source organism: Bombina bombina (assembly GCF_027579735.1). Classification (NCBI taxonomy): domain Eukaryota; kingdom Metazoa; phylum Chordata; class Amphibia; order Anura; family Bombinatoridae; genus Bombina; species Bombina bombina. The sequence continues at coordinate 15,030,946 of NC_069499.1, read as the reverse complement.
AAAGATCGCGATATTCTAATTGCAGAAAATCATCTAAAGCTTGCCTAGTTCTCTTTATATCAAGCCAAATGCTCTCATCCAGAGGGGAGTGTTTATGTGAGTATTCTAGGTCAGAAAGTTTAGTGGTGAGTTCGTCATACGTTGCCCTTAGAGTCTGTCTTGTTTGGGCCCTTATTTTAATCAATTCTCCTCTGAGTAAGCACTTGTGTGCCTCCCATACTGCAAACTGATTAGAGGTAGAAGGGACATTTATCTGGAAATACTCCTGTATTACCTTGTTTAACTTATCGGTGGTCTCTACCTTGCTAAGCAAAGAACCATCCAATTTCCACATAAATGGCTTATTGGAGTGCTCTGGCCATTCAGTATGTAGCAGAACGGCTGAATGGTCTGACCAGACCGTAGGGGATATCAAGCATTTTTTAACCTGTGTGAGGCCAGTTTGGTTAGTTAGAAAGTAATCAATCCTGCTGTATGATTTATTGGGATGGGAGTAGAACGTATAGTCTTTAGTATTGGGGTGTTGGAGTCTCCATATGTCATATAGCTTATGAAATTTAAGTTGTTTCCAAAGGTATGTATGGAATTTCGTGCCATGCATGAAACGAGGATTGTTATTGTCCAGATGTGGCTGAAAATGTATATTAAAATCTCCTCCTATGTATACTGGGCCTACTGTAATGTCTAATATGCGATTGAATAGCTTTACGAAAAAAGGTTTTGGGTTGTTGTTAGGGGCGTATACATTAATAAATGTGACCGGCCTTCCATATAGTAAACCCACTAATCCCAGGAAGCGGCCCTCTGCATCTGTTTCTTTTTTAAGAAGGGTGAAGGGCAGATTTCGTTTTAACAAGATACTCACACCACATTTCTTAGTAGGGCCTGTACTATGAAAATGCTGCGTGTATGTTTGTCCTAAATATTTAGGTGTGTTTCCTCTCTTGAAGTGAGTCTCCTGTAAAAAAAGGACATCAACCTGTCTTTTTGAAATATCTGATAAAGCCTTAGACCTCTTGCACGGAGAGTTAAGGCCCTTGGCATTTTGAGATAGAAGAACTAAAGAGTGCGTCTTACTAGCATTATAACAGGGCATTATTGCAACAAAACTGTTCGCTAAACATAAACATTAATAAGCTTGTCAAGTGTACATTGGCGGTATTAACATTGCAAAAAGATTCCCATATTATGTTATGGGCTGAACATGTATTTTCCTTATGATAGCAATAAGAAGAAGTAACGGTGCTATATATAATAACGTTTTGTGTAATAAATAACAATAACAAAGAAAACAAAATAACAATAACAAAAACAGTCACATCTCTAAGTCTGAAGTCAGACATAAAAAGAGATATATCATTAAGGGGAAGAGTACATAGAGTCTTATATTTGGTTGATATATAGTTCTTGCTCTACCCGAATTTCAGGACGAGCTTGTAAGTGTTTGTCCTGGGGTCAATATTATCTAAAAACAGGGTGAGCATATCTTATTATGCTACAGAGACTAGACTCACTCTAGCTGTATATAAGATAAATACGATACCTGTCTTGTTATGGCTGTCCAGAAATCTCAGTCTGCATCAACACTGAATATGTATTTTCTGAGTCCAACCTGCAAAGTGAAACCGGCAAAGATTCCGGTATTATATCCTTTTCTTTTACTCTTCTCCAGAATCAGAAGAGTTACTGCTTCTCTGGCTGGGTCTTGGCGACATCTGATTCTTTTCTGGTTCAATCGCTGGCGCTGGGACTTTACCCCTACGGGGTAGTTTGGTTTGCCATCTTCCAAGATGAGTATTTGGCCTTTTAGTGTTTTTCTGCTGATCTGTCGACACTGGCGTCAAGTCTGTTGAATGATCTATACCCAGATCTCTACTGAAAGCTTGCATGTCTTCAGGTTTGTTACACACCAATCTTCTATTATCTTGTAGCACCATGAGGTGAGTGGGGAATCCCCATCTGTATGGGATCTTCTTGTTGCGTAGCAGAGTTGTTAAAGGGGCAAACTCTTTTCGGCGTTGTAGTGTTCTCGTCGATAAATCTTGGTAGATTTGTATGACGTTGCCCCGGAATCGCACAGGTTGTTGTTTTCGGGATTGGTTAAGAAGCATTTCTTTTTCAAGAAAATTTTTGAATCTAATGATTATATCTCTGGGTGGGGCTCTTTCTGGAGGTTTAGGCCGCAAGGCCCTGTGGGCCCTTACCCATAGGATATTTTCCGTATATGAAGTTTCTTTTAAAGCAGAGAATAGGGCCTGGAGGTATTCTGGATAGTCTCTTGGCAAGACGAACTCAGGCACGCCTCGTAGCCGCAAATTTTTCCTCCTACTCCTATTTTCTAGGTCATCTATTTTGTCCATGAGAGCTTCAATATTATCTTGTTGCGTGGAAGAGTCATTTTCAATACGGATGATGTCTTCTCTAATTTCCTCCGTATCTGCTTCGAGCATTTCTACTCTCGAACTCATGGTTTGTATTTCTTGTTTTAGTTCTGTAAGCTCCTCCCTTAGGCAAGTGCGGAAAATGTCTGATATTTCTTGTTTAGATGCAAAATGTGCTAAAAGTGAAGGAGGTATTGTAGTGGTATCCTCTGGTGTATGGTCAAGAGAAAGGCCCTGAGGTTGTGTGCTGGGGTACAGCTTGTTTTTACCGTTAATATTGGCTGTAGGAGATAATTCTGCAGGAAAATATGCAGGCATCGTATGTGTTTTAGTAACCAGAGGTTTGGTTGCTTTAGGTATTTTGTCAGCCTTATCAGCTTTAGCTGAGCGTTTAGAGGGTGTGATATAATACCTTCAGGATTTCAAATAGCTGGATCAGCTTAACTTGAGATTTGCCAGCTTCAGTGTCTTTTAAATGTTTAATGTAGAGGAGAGTAAATCAAATATAATATTGCACAGGTGTGTCTGTCTTAACTTTTCTGCCTCCACTTAATGCTGCTACTTTCCCCTCCTCACTGCTCCTGGGGTCCCTGATGACCAATTGTCTTTATAAGGCCCACCGTGGTATTTCTACCCCGGCTCCTATCTTTGTTGCCAGTATGGATAGCAATAAGTTATTTAGTCACTGTGCCGTTTCAGTGCCCCCTCAATAAACAAATTATGTGATGCCTTACCGCCGTTAAGGATTGGGGTTCTGTGGTGTGGTCCCCGTATCTGTCACAGCATCTCTCACTTGGCCTTTGACATCCTCTATCACCCGGTGTACTGTGCGCTGTATGACATGCACAGCTAGTGATGCAGGTAATGCAGCTCCGTTCACTGTTCTTTTGGGCAAAATGGCGCCTGTATCTCGATCAGTGTAGGCCTACCGTTTAGCCCTTGATATCCGCTATCGGTTGTCTCCAGGCCAGCTGTTACACAGAGGAAGCCGTATGATCTAAGTTGTAAGTAGTGCCGCTCTGCACTTTAGGCAAGATGGCGCCCGTAGTGTAGTTAACATGGGACCGTAGTCTGTTTCAGTCCTCCTCTGCCGTCCTATACAGTTATCTCCGGGTTTAGCGTGAGTTCTTTGCTTCACCTGAGATTTGTGCCATAAGTTTTAAGTAGCAGTGATGGCCCCAGGCAGTGATTTTAAGGCTCTGTTGTACGGAGCTCCGGACTTATGCGGCCATCATGGTCGCTACCAAGCTCCGCCCCAACATTTCTGGTGTTTTAATTGAAGTTATATAGAACCATTTGTGGGCTAAATAGTTAAATTATACTTTTCTGAAAGTTCTCTTGGTTTTATGGAGATTCAGTAAGATTTATGTGAAGTATTTTGTCATAATGTTAAAGGGACAGTTCACCCAAGAATTTTCTCCCCTTTAAATTGATCCCAATGATTCATTTTACCTTCTGTAGTGTTTTAAATTGTTTACAAGTAGCTCCTTTACCCTTAATTTGGCATTTGAAATAGCTGATTTAGCCTGTGGTATCCCAACCTATACTGAAAGTTTCTATACTGGAGTATATTCTATTGAATAGCTTAAGTAAAGACATCCAGCAGAAGAGATTACACTCTCAGTCGGGTACATGATAGTTAAGTAATAAAATTATAATTTTCCATTGTTCTCTCTAAGTATTGAGCTTTGGTTTGCTAGACAAATATAAGATAAGGAAGTCTGTGAACATAAAAGTGATAACATAATAAGATCTGCTATTACCTGAAGCTCAACCCATTGTAATAGGCTGTGGTTTAAAAACACAAAAACAGCTATTTCATATACACAAATAAACCGAAAAAGGCAATTTCTCATAAATGTTATACTCTGCAGCTGGTATAACAAGTCATTGAAAATACATTCATATAAAAACAATTTGACAGTGTACTGTCCCTTTAACTAAATACTGTTAAGTTAGCAGTCCATATTTCGGCATTGGATTAAGAATTGTTGGCTAATTATAACTGTTCTGGTATTCTCATTTGTGGTAATTTTAATAAGCGAGTTATTGTGAGTAAGGTTCATTTTTAGAGATATATTTTTATGATCTGTTTTATATAGAAAATTGTAACAGAATAAGCGTGTATAATTGATTTATAATCTAGTTTTTACATAAATATAATTCAAGGTGTCTATAAAGATAACTAATCAAGAATTAAGGAATAAATATTGATTTTTAATAAATATATTGTTACATAAATACATTTATAATTGGTTGGCAACTGCTGAGAAAAGTACTCCCACATTTTACTGGAAATTACTGCTGATATAAAAATAAATTATATTGTAACCTAGTATATCCAACATAGAACAACCAAAAATCAATAACAAAACAAGTAAACATTGAACAAAACAAATTACAATACTAAAAACAGTATTCCAAATAGAGTGGGGGGGATCATAGCAACTGAAGAGGATTTATCAAAAGATCCATAAAGGCGAAGGAACACTTTGTTAACAAATCGTTACACTTATTTATAAAGGGAATATCTGTAACATCAAATGAGGGAAATTTCTTAATTTGTAGGCCCCTTGGTATACATAGAAACTTTTTGTAAATATAGAATGTTTTCACATTAATTTCCAGTCTACTGTCCAATTTTAATAGTCTGTCCATTTTAAAGAATACAGTGTCCAAGTTCGTATACTCTTCCTGTTCTATCTTGTCATCATCAAAGTCGTCACAGTCCTCATATGTATCCTTAAAGGACTGAAATACAAAACTTTCAGGCGCCATGATTCTATGGTCTTCTCATGTGTCCAGTATAGAAATCCTTAGCAAATCAAAATGTACACACCAAATCAAATTATCAATTAATGGATTTGGTTAAGTATAAAGCTCAGTGATTAAATCCAGCTAAATATTAGTCTTAGCACCATAGCTTTCAAACATATAGATGTAGCAACAATTTGTGAATATCGTGAACAACAGTTCAAGTCCTTGTTTCAATAAAAAACAAAATTTATGCTTACCTAATAAATTTATTTATTTCCAGATATGGTGAGTCCACGGCGTCCTCAATTGCTATTGGGAATATCACTCTTGGCCAGCAAAAGGAGGCAAAGAGCATGACAGCAAAGTTGTTAAGTATCCCACCCCTTCCCACAATCCCCAGTCATTCGATTGAAGGAAAATAGAGAAAAGGAGAAACACAAGGTGTAGAGGTGCCTGAGGTTTAATTAAAAAACCTGTCTTTAAAATACAGGGCAGGACCGTGGACTCACCATATCCGGAAAGATAGAAATTTATCAGGTAAGCATACATTTTATTTTCTTTCTTAAGATATGGTGAGTCCACGGCATCCTCAATTACTGTTGGGAACCAATACCCAAGCTAAAGGACACGGAGGACTAGGGAGGGACAAGACAGGTAGACCTAAACAGAAGGCACCACTGTTTGAAGAACCTTTCTCCCAAAAGAAGCCCCAGCCAAGGCAAAAGTATCAAACTTATAAAATGTGGAAAAAGTATGCAAAGAGGATCAAGTTGCAGCCTTGCAAATCTGCTCAACAGAAGCTTTATTTTTGAAAGCCCAAGAAGAAGAAACAGCCCTGGTGGAATGAGCTGTGGTTCTCTCAGGAGGCTGCTGTCCAGCAGTCTCATATGCCAAATGAATAAAACTTCTCAACCAGAGAGAAAGAGAAGTAGCAGTAGCTTTCTGACCTTTACATTTCCCAGAAAAACAAACAAACAATGCAAAAGACTGATGAAAATCCTTGGTCGCCTGCAAATTCGTTCCTTATGAGAAAAAAGATTAGGACCCAGAGAAGGAACAACAATCTCTTGATTAATATTTCTATCCGAAACAATCTTCGAAGAAAACCAAACTTTGTACAAAGAACTGCCTTATCTGTATAAAATATGAGATAAGGTGAATTACACTGCAAAGCTGAGAGTTCAGAAAATCTCCAAGCAGAAGAGATAACGGTAAGAAACAAAACCTTCCAAGATAACAACTTAATATCTATGGAATGCATTGGCTCCATGGTGGAGCAACAGATTTAAACACTGGCCTAATTCTGACCAAGGCCTGACAAAATTATTGCACATCTGGCACGTCCGCCAGACGCTTGTTAAGCAGAAATCTGGCCCTTCAGAGTACTGACAGATAAATCTTTCTCCAGACCTTCCTGTAGAAAAGATAGAATTCTTGGAATCCTGACGCTACTCCAAGAGTATCCGTTGGATTCACACCAATAAAGATATTTACGCCATATCTTATGGTAAATCTTTCTGGTAACAGGCTTACGAGCCTGAATCATGGTCCCAATGACTGACTCCGAAAATCTACGCTTAGATAAAATTAAGCCTTCAATCTCCAAGCAGTCAGTTTCAGAGAAAGAGATTTGGATGAAGAAAATGACCCTTAAGTAGAAGATTCTTCCTCAGAGGAAGTCTCCACGGTGGTAGAGATTACATTTTCACTAGGTCTGCATACCAAATCCTGCGAGGCCACGCAGGAGCTATTAGAATCACCGACGCTCTCTCCTGCTTGATACGAGCAATGACTTGTGGAAGGAGAGCAAACAGAAGAAACAGGTATGTCAACCTGAAGCTCCAAGGAACTGTCAGAGCATCTATCAGGAAGGCCTGAGGATCCCTTGACCTCAAACCGTACTTTGGAAGCTTGGCGTTCTGTCGAGATGCCATCAGACCCAATTCCGGTACCCCCATTTGATGGTTAACCTGTAAACACCTCCGGATGGAGTTCCCACTCCCCGGGATGAAATGTCTGTCTGCTCAGGAAATCTGCTTCCCAGTTGTCTACTCCCGGAATGTGGATGGCAGATAGGCAGCAATGGTGAGCTTCCACCCATTGAATAATTTGAGCCACCTCCTTCATGGCTAAGGAACTCTGAGTTCCCCCCTGGTGGTTGATGTAAGCCACTGAGGTTATGTTGTCTGACTGGAACCTGATAAATCAGGCTAAGGGCAGCTGAGGCCAAGCCATCAAAGCATTGGATATTTCTCTCACCTCCAAAATGAGTATGGGGAGAGCAGATTCCTCCTGAGACCAAAGTCCTTGCGTTTTTAATAAGTCCCCGACTGCTCCCCAGCCCACCAGGCTGGCGTCCGTGGTCACAATCACCCCTGAGGGTCTCTGAAGACATGTCCTCTGAGACAGATGTTCTTGAGACAGCCACCACGTAAGAGAGTCTCTTGTTGTCTGATCTAGAACTATCTTCTGAGACATATCTGCATAATCCCCGTTCCATTGACTGAGCATGCATAACTGCAGAGCTCTCAGATGGAATCGGGCAAAAGAAACTATGTCCATGGAAGCTACCATCAGACTAATTACCTACATACATTGGGCCACTGATGGCCGTACAGCAGACTGTAGAGATAGGCCAGAGGAAAGAATCTTGGCCTTTCTGACTTCTGTCTGGAATATCTTCATTGAAAGGGAATCTATAATTGTTCCTAGAAAGACCAGACTTGTGGCCATAACAAGGGAACTCTTCCATATGTGAGCGCAAAGAAAAGACAAGATATCCGTGTGATATTTTGCAAGTTTTAAACATGGCACCTGAACTAGAATGTCATCCAGATAAGGCACCACTGCAATTCCCTGAGACCGAATCACTGCCAAAAGAGCCCCCAGGACATTTGAAAAAAATCTGGGAGCTGTGACAAGGCCAAAAGGAAGAGCCACAAACTGAAAGTGTCTGTCCACAAAGGCAAATCTTAGAATTTTGTGATGATCCCTGTGAATGGGAACATGGAGGTATGCATCCTTTAGGTCTATGGTTGTCATGAACTGACCCTCTTGCACTAAAGGAAGAATGGAATGGATAGTCTCCATTTTGAAGGGCGGCACTCTGAGAAACTTGTTGAGACACTTTAGATCTAGAATAGGCCTGAAAGTTCTCTCCTTTTTGGGAACCACAAACAGAATGGAATAGAACCCTAGACCCTGTTCTTGTACAGGAACTATCACTCCCATAAGGGAAAGGTCCTGTACACATTTCAAGAACGCCTCTCTTTTTATTTGGTATGCAGATAATCTTGAGAGGTGGAACCTGTCTCTGTGAGGAACGGTCTTGAATTCTAATTTGTAACCCTGGGATACTATGTCCACGGCCCACGGATCTGGAACATCTCGTATTTATGCTTGTGAAAACTGAGAGAGACTGCCCCCCACTTGATCCGGTTCCATATCAGGGGCAAACCCTTCATGCCAACTTAGACTCAGCTGCGGATTCTTGGATTGCTTCCCCTTGTTCCAAGACTGACTGTGTTTCCAAGAAGGCTTGGACTGTTCCTGCTTGGTAGAAGAGGGGGAGACCTACCTCTGAAGTTACGAAAGGAACAAAAATTACTCGTTCTTTCAGCCTATTCTTCTTATCTTGTGGCAGAAAAGATCCTTTGCGACCTGTGATATCGGAAATAATTTCTGCCAAACCCGGCCCAAACAAGGTCTTACCCTTGTAAGGAATCGCCAAAAGTTTAGACTTAGGGGAAAGAGGCATCAGTAATAAAGGAATTGGCTAACTTAAGAGCCTTGATCCTATCTTGTATCTCCTCCAAAGGTGTCTCTGCTTGAAGAGACTCAGACAAAGCATCAAACCAATAGGCTGCCGCACTTGTAAGCCTCAAGCTTCTTGTCCATAGGGTCCTTGAAAGAGTAACTATCCTCAATAGGAATAGTAGTTCACTTAGCCAGGGTAGAAATCGCCCCTTCCACCTTGGGTACTGTCTGCCATGACTCCTTAATGGAGTTAACCACCGGGAACATCTTTCTAAAAACCGGAGACGGGGAAAAAGGAATTCCAGGTCTCTACCATTCCCGGGAAATGATCTCGGTAGCATGGTCTGGCACAGGAAACACCTCCACAGAGGAGGGAACATCAAAATATCTATTTAATTTGCTAGATTTCTTAGGGTTGACAACGACAGGGGTATCGGAGTCATCCAAGGTAGCCAAAATCTCCATTAACAAAACATGAAGGTGTTCAAGCTTAAATCTAAAGGAAACAACTTCAGCATCAGAAGAAGGAATTATACTATCTGAATCTGAGATCTCACCCTCAGAGGCTACTGAAGTATCTTCTTCTTCAGACTTATGAGAAAGAGCAACTTGGTTACCCTGGACTGGATCAGAAACCTTACTATCTGATTCTCTATTTTCCTCTTGCGTCTTCCCTGAAGCATGGGAATGCCAGCTAATGCCTCAGATACCGCCGAGGATACCTGGGCAGCAATTTCTGCCTGCAAATATACTCCTCCAGCAGATTGTAAGGAACCGCAGGGCACTGAATGTGTTAAGGCTTGGGACATTTGAGGAGAAAGCTGCGGCATGGCCTGAGCAGCCTCAACCTGAAAGAGTGGTGGCTCAGCAACAAAAAGTCTGTCTTTGTACATTAATGTTCTCTCAATACAATCAGAACAAAAGGGCAAAAGAATGTTCAACTTGGTTATCTAGACAAAGTTTGCATTTAGCAGGAGGCACAGACTCTTGCAATTAAAAATAAAATACAATCGACAACCAAAAAAAAACACTGTCATTTTAAGAGCATTCGTTCCCAATAGTGAAAACAACTGCTAAACAGGGCTTAATATAACCTCTTAAATTTTCTCAAAAAGTTGAGAGCTAAATTAATGCCCAAACCTCTAATATGTAATTGAGGCTTAAGGAACTTTAAAACAGGTTACTCTACACCTCTGCGATATCACTGAGGTACCTACCTGCCCCCTGTGCACTCCGGACTCGTAATCTGCTTGAAAAGCCGGAGCCTGCAGTGTATTTCTAACATCTCCATTACTGTCTGTAGAGGCTTGTTGCAACATATCCACTTCCGCTATCAGCTATGCCGCTATAATGAAAAGCGCGTGCTTAGGGAAAGCTTACCGCCTCAGAGAAGGATCCTTCTCCTTCCATTATTACAGAGGCGGTACCGGTGGCCATAATTAAACACTTTTATTGTAATATCGCTTTGTGACATGTCTCAGGAGTTAGCATTCTAAACTGAGACATATCCAGACCCATCCGTTTTAACACCGGATCCAGGGAATACTACTGAGCCACCTGTAAGTGAAACACTCTCTAAGCACCAGTGCCTGCTCCCTGCCCAATGAATCCTGATAGGTAATAAATGATTCTAGTCCCAAATAAAGTGCAACTACCTGCCTTAGTGCCAGTATTCTGTTTCTCTTATCAAAAAAACAAAAATGGCACTTACCTGCACTTCTGGCTGTCCGGCAGAAGGACAGCTCACCCCGTATGAGAGGAAGCCACTCCTCAAAGAGACCTGTGAAAACAAGAAAGGACAGAGTAAACCTACTCTGGCTTTCTATGTAAGGGCAGCAACCTGTTAGGAAAACGCAGTGAGGCCCACCCCGCATGTTCCTAACTGCTTGAAAGCTACCACAGCCCTACTGAAGAGACTAACGTTGAGTACAGCTATACCCAGTCTTGACAGGAAAGATCAGAGCAAACCTACTCTGGCTTTCAAAATAATAAATTCTTGATTGAAGAATAATCTTTTACAGACACCAAACTTCACCTCCTCCTTGCACTGAAGGCAAATAGAATAACTGGGGATTGTGGGAAGAGGAGGGATACTTAACAGCTATGCTGTGGTTCTCTTTGCCTCCTCCTGCTGGTCAGGAGTGATATTCCCAACAGTAATTGAGGACGACGTGGATTCACCATATCTTAGGAAAGAAAACATTTTGTGTTATTCAATTTGTGTTAACTTTGTCTTGACATACTTATAATCTTATTGAGACTTGCAAAAACAAACCTTGTAGTGTACCTGTATGTGATATTCCTAATAATTCACAATTCACAACTCATATCCGTGTATGACCAATTATATTTTAAAAGTGGACGAAACCCTGGGCAAGATTGTGGAGAATGGTTGTCAATTTGTAACTAAAAAAATCAGACACTGTCTAATATACTTTCTCCATCAATGTTGCCCAGGAGGGAGACCACTAACTGGTTAACACCTAAACAAGGTTTTTTCAGATGTAGAAGTAGGAGGTGTAAGTCTTGTACACATGCTATTTTTGGTAATGTCTTTACATCCTTTGGTGAAAGAAAATCTTTCACTATTAGGAATTACATTAATTGTAATACAAGCTATGTGTATTGTATTTACTCACATGCAAATCATGTAACATTAAGCACGTAGGTCAATGACAAGACCCCTAAAGAAGAGGTTCTTGGAACATGTATGATCTATAGAGAACTCAGAATAAGATATCCCAATTACCCTACATTTCCGTAACCTTCATAATGGAGATGGAAAACTATTACAATTTCAGGGTACATGTAACCAGACATGCTAGGGGTGGAGATAGATTGAAATTATTGGGCCAAAAGGAGGTATATTGGATCCTCCTTTTAGGTACCAGGGTACGGTACCGCATGGCCTGAACTCAGATTGGGATGTAAAATTGTATGTTGATTAATAGCTACTTATATAGGGCTTGACATTATAAATCTGACCTAATGTATATAATCAATAAGAGTGAATAGCATTGATTTATTAAATTAATGGTGTATAATAATTAATGAATTTCCAGTATGATGCAATTTATATGCATTAACTTTGTACTAATATCTCTTGGGCCTTAGGAATAAGAAAGAGGTGAATTCAGTATGTGCATTTATGTATGACGTTTATGAATAACAATAACATAGATATGTCAGAATATGAATATGGCTACAAACCCTTAGTAGCCTCTCACGTGCAATAACGCCACCTGTAGATTCGCAGCCAATCGCCCGCTAGTGGGGGTGTCATCATTGTCTTAAGACCACTGCTTTTTAACTTATGTTTCAGGGGAACCTGAAACTATTGGGGTAGATTGCAGCATCCGCTACATGATACATCTACCCCTAAATCTTTGTCTAAATCATCTCCACACTTCCTGCAGATTACCCACAAACCTGATTTCAGGAGGTGGCTTCAGACTATCTGTTCTCATAGGTAACTTCTGTGAAGTTGCTTGTACCTTGTTGCAAATCCATTCTGCTTTATTTGCTTGTGGTTGTAATAAATGGAGAAACATACACTTCTGGTACCATGTGTTGTTCAGCTGTATGATGTATTGAAATGATCCACAACGTTCTTTTAAATCAACGTATTTATTAAATTTAAGCCTGAGCTGCTATCTGTCTGCTGAGCTCTTCCTGACTCCTTATAGAGCTGAGCACTTCCTGGGGCATGAGCTCCCTTCCTGTTATCCGACCCTTATGCATCTGCACTACAGGCTCAGCTCAGCACAGTGGGCTGATGATCTAAATCTCTCTGCTCAGATGAGATGATCTAAGGCTTGTCAGTACACCGAGATCCCTCAACACAATTTAGAAACACAACTTTTATCTGGAGACATGTTTATGTCACTATGTAGTGTTCTTTATGTGAAGGAGAGACTCCTACGTTACAATATAAGTGCTAAACAAAATCCCAAAATATTTTGTGGGATTTCTTTCCATGCTGGCGAGGTATTTAATCATCAGGTCCAAAGCAACAAGGCAGCGGGGTTGAGATTTATCGTTTAAAAGAAGTAAAATTCCTGTAAAAAAAAGTTATTAGAATTGTTTTGTATAGAAACTCGCAGTCACCATTTTGTTTACAGTTAACGCCAAAATGCAACCAGGCCTTTAATATACAAGAGAAACAAAAATAATTTACAAGAATCTTTGTGAAAGTTGTCAAATGCCCATATAGTGATAGAAAAACAGTGTGCAGTCTGGTCAACCACATAATCTAATAGATACATTTAGAAAGGTTAACAGTGGTGCAGATGGAAACGGATTGCAATTGTTAAGCCATGATTATGCAACCTACTGTAAAAACCTGAAACTATTACACCTGTACTGTTTGTGACAATCACGCCAGTGCGAGTGAGCAATCTAATCAAATAGGAAATATAAAATCATGCCATTTGAAGACTGTTAGGACATAGCTGTGAAAAAGTCTAACAGATGGGTAAAAACTAGACCTCACAACTGTCCCTATTTGAGAGGGACAGTCCCTGATTCTGAGCTCTGTCCCTCTGATACAGCCATATGTCCTTATTCACAGAATGTACCTTAGCCCCATCCACTGAACATCCAGAAACACCCACAAAATGTCCTTACACACCCACAGACCACCCCGAAACACCACAATCCCATCCAATAACCACCCATGCTCCCTCCCCGCCAATCCACAAAATGGTAATGGGCTCCTATCAACCTTCTGCGTCCCTCATTCTGGGAGGTATGGAAAAGGCTATCCGAAGACTTATCAAGTGCTTTGAGGTAACAAATTTGCTAAGTCAAAAATGGCCTTAAAAAGTAGTTGAAAATTGAGCCAAAACGTGTTGTCATCGAAAGCAGTTAGCCTTTATTGGGCCGAAAAACAGAAGAAACGTGACTCCCGATAGACTGTTATCAAGGACCATGTTGGTAAAATACTAGCTTGGTGGTATTTACAGCACTAGCATGAAGGTTTGGTGAGCGTTGCTGAATGTAGCAGAGCACCTGTCTCAGTAAATCAGGCAGAATCAGTCTGTCCGAAAGTCAAGCAGACACAGTCAGTCTATATCTTGTATAGAGTATATGGCTGGGTTATAACATATTTAATAATTATTCTTTAAAATAAACCCCCAATAAAAATGCATATGCCAAGACAATAAAATTAATATAAATTCCTGAATTCTTTTTTATTAGTTAATATTTATAGACACATTGAAATACATTTGTAGGAACCAGAATATGAGTCAAACTAAAAAATTATTATAATATGCTATACTTTTACAAAGCAAACCAAATTGTAACTTTATGACTAGCCTTATTCACAATTGAATTTCATTTAATTAACACAATGAGATTCCAAGATATTAGCTACTAACATTCAAGCATTACAATCAGCTATATGGCCACAACTGATTCTAATACAATTCTAATTTAATTGGGGGCTTGATGCCCGTGTTTCTGGTGAGCCTGCAGGCTCGCCCAGAAACACCAGTTATGTAGCAGCAGTCACAAAGACCGCTGCTCCATAACCTGTCCGCCTGCTCTGAGCAGGCGGATAAACATCGCTGGAAATCAACCCGATCGAGTATGATTGGGTTGATTGACACCCCCATGCTGGCGGCCTATTGGCCGCGAGTCTGCAGGGGGCGGCGTTGCACCAGCAGCTCTTGTGGTGCAATGCTGAATACGGCGAGCGTATTGCTCGCCGTATTCAGCGAAGTCTGGAGGTCCTGATCCGCACTGTCGGATCAGGTCCGCCAGACTTTAATAAATATGCCCCAAAGCATCAAAATAGTATCTATTATTTGTGCCAACAATCAACCTTCTATGCCAATTTATCTAAGCTGAAGTAATTTCTTAGTTATCTACAATATATATTTGCCAAGATAAACTACTTAGCATTTATGATTAGTTTTACAATACATAGGCAATGAAATACAAGGTTAAATTACAATTTATTCACTAAGTCTGCTACCGACAGCAACAATGGGTGTTTGTTTAAGTATTTAGCATACTAAAGGCAAGCTTAAAACTATTCAGGACTATGAATATGAGTCTAAAATATAAATATGCTCTTTAAATCTATCAGTTGTAATTTAACTGCAGCAACTATGCATATGCTTAGGGAAACGCATCTTTAACAGTCAAATCTTTTGGCTGTAATTCTCGCATTGCAACACCGGGGCCAGCAGACAGACAAACAGTTCATTTTAATTGTTTCTATACAGTAAAACATTTCTTTAAAAATGTTCATATAAAATGCCATAATTTCTTTATATTAATAAATTACATGTTCAAATACACATGGGTCACACAGTATCATTTTTCTTGATCACTTCAATATCAAACACAGTATGTATGTATTTCACTTAAAATGTATAAAATGCATCTAAACCATATTTTCTATGAAACAATTAATAATATCTTCATCCTGGATTCAATTTCTTTCTTCAGCCATCCGCTCAACATCACATACATGCTTTGGGGTCAGGTGGTGTTCACACAATTATATCTACATTGGATTATTATCCCATACAGATTAGTATTTCATATCTGTATGTTTGTTGTTGTTTTTTTACTTGTATAAAACACATAGGATATTATTTGAAATGCCAATTATCTGTGTACTTACTAGATGCCTGAAATGAAAGAAATAATTGTTAGAAATGTTAAACATTCATATATCTATTTGCAATATTTATCTGATATGAATGTTATTTGTCTCTGCCTGGCCACTTTCATTGTCTAGAATTTATGGATTCAAACACAGCATGGACATATGGCTGTGTAAGATATGTACACAGCTCACAGGGGATCATTTAACAGGTAGTTGTTAAAAGCTACAATTCCTTGAAGATGTTTGTATTTTCAAACATTCTCACAGACGGATCGGCTCCTCACCTTGGGCAGGAAGCCCATATATATCGGCATGCACTTTTGAGGCTCCAACATGCTAATTTCCATTTCCTTGACATTGTGAGCATCACATTAGGCTTTAAATGAAAAGTTTTAAACATTTACGTCTCTATTCACTGTATGGGGTAAATAGTTTTTTGAAGTTTGCACTTCTAGCTAGGGAGCAAATGCTGTCTTTTGAAGTTTTTTTTTTTGAACATCTTATCTGCATTGAACTTTGAGATGTGTATTTAGATTACATGAGTTTCAAGTCAATTCCTGACATCTGAATTGTAACCTTATAATAAATATCTGATAAGAGTATGGCTTCATATATAAACAAATTATTTTGCCTTATTCTATTTATATATATATATATATATATATATATATATATATATATATATATCATTCACCTGTACCCTGACACTCTAGGTCTGGTAGGCACGGTCAGTCTCTCAGTAAATCAGGCAGGCTCAGTTAGGCAGGCAGCATCAGTCTGCCAGTAAGTCAGTCAGGTTGGGTTAGTCTGTCAGAAAGTCAAGCAGGCAGGTCCAGTCTATCTGTAAGTCTGGCAGACAAGCCGGGTATGTGTCAGTAAGTCAGGCAGGGTCAGTCTGTCAGTGTCAGGCAGGGTCAGTCTGTCTGTCAGGCAGGGTCAGTCAAAAAGTCAGACAGGGTCAGTCTATCAGTAAGTCAGACTGGATCAGTCTGTCTTTAAGTCTGGCAGACAGGGTAAGTCTGTCAGGCATGAAGGGTCATTCTGTCAGTATGTCAGACAGGATCAGTCTGTCCGTAAGTTTCAGTCTGTCAGTAAAAAAGGCCGGCAGGGTCAGTCTGTGAGTAAGACAGGCAGGGTCAGAATGTCAGGTCGGCAGAGATTGTCTGCCAGTAAGTCAGACAGGGTTAGTATGTCAGACAGGGTTGGTCTGTCAGTGAGAAAGGCAGGCAGGACCAATCTGTCAGTAACTTAGGTAGGGTCAGCCTTCCTGTCAGTAAACCAGACAGGACCATTATGTCAGACAGGGTCAGTCTGTCAGTAATTCAGGCAGCTTCAGTCTGTTAGTAAGTCAGGCAGGGTCAGTCTGTCAGTAATTAAGGCAGGGTCAGTCTGCCAGTAACTGACAGTATGCCCCTGCCTGACTTACTGACAGACTGAACTTGCCTGAATTACTGACAGACTGACCCAGTCTGACAGACTGACTCTGCCTGTCATACTGACAGACTGACCCTACCGTAGGGTCAGTCTGTCAGTATGACAGGCAGAGTCAGTCTGTCAGTATGTCAGACTGGGTCAGTCTGTCAGTAATTCAAGCACATTCAGTCTGTCAGTAAGTCAGGCAGGGGCAGACTGTCATTTAATAAGGCAGTCAGGCAGGCTCATTCTGTTAGTAAAACAGGCAGCTAGCGTCAGAATGTCAGACAGGCAGTGTCAGTCTGTCAGTAAGTTAGGTAGGGTGAGATTGTCAGTACACATTATTACACTTATTATATGACATAGGTACAATATATCAGTATGACACATTTATTCCTGTCACATTATCACACTATTATTATATGACATAGGTACAATATATCAGTATGACACATTTCTTCCTGTGACATTATCACACTATTATTATATGACATAGGTACAATATATCAATATGACACATTTATTCCTGTCACATTATCACACTATTATTATATGACATAGGTACAATATATCAATATGACACATTTATTCCTGTCACATTATCACACTATTATTATATGACATAGGTACAATATATTAGTATGACACATTTATTCATGTCACATTATCACGCTATTATTATATGACTGAGGTACAATATATCAGTATGACACATTTATTCCTGTCACATTATCACACTATTATTATATGATTGAGGTATAATATATCAGTATGACACATTTATTCATGTCACATTATCACACTATTATTATATGACTGAGGTACAATATATTAGTATGACACATTTATTCCTGTCACATTATCACACTATTATTATATGACATAGGTACAATATATCAGTATGACACATTTATTCCTGTCACATTATCACACTATTATTATATGACATAGGTACAATATATCAGTATGACACTTTTATTCCTGTCACATTATCAAACTATTATTATATGACTGAGGTACAATATATCAGTATGACACATTTATTTAAGTCACACTATTATTATATTACTGAGGTACAATATATCAGTATGACACATTTATTCCTGTCACATTATCACACTAGTATTATATGACAGAGGTACAATATATCAGTATGACACATTTCTTCCTGTCACATTATTACACTATTATTATGTGACTGAGGTACAATATATCAGTATGACACATTTATTCCTGTCACATTATCACACTATTATTATATGACATAGGTACAAAATATCAGTATGACACATTTATTCCTGTCACATTATCACACTATTATTATATGACAGAGGTACAATATATCAGTATGACACATTTATTCCTGTCACATTATCACACTATTATTATATGACTGAGGTACAATATATCAGTATGACACGTTTATTCCTGTCACATTATCACACTATTATTATGTGACTGAGGTACAATATATCAGTATGACACATTTATTCCTGTCACATTATCACACTATTATTATATGACTGAGGTACAATATATTAGTATGAAACATTTATTCCTGTCACATTATCACACTATTATTATATGACATAGGTACAATATATCAGTATAACACATTTATTCCTGTCACATTATCACACTATTATTATATGACTGAAGTACAATATATCAGTATGACACATTTATTCCTGTCACATTATCACACTATTATTATATCACTGAGGTAAATATATCAGTATGACACATTTATTCCTGTCACATTATCACACTATTATGTGACTGAGGTACAATATATCAGTATGACACATTTATTCCTCTCACATTATCACACTATTATGTGACTGAGGTACAATATATCAGTATGACACATTTATTCCTGTCACATTATCCCAATATTATTATGTGACTGAGGTACAATATATCAGTATGACACATTTATTCCTGTCACATTATCAAACTATTATTATATGACTGAGGTACAATATATCAGTATGACACATTTATTCCTGTCACATTATCACACTATTATTATATGACTGAGGTATAATATATCAGTATGACACATTTATTCCTGTCACATTATCAAACTATTATTATATGACTGAGGTACAATATATCAGTATGACACTTTTATTCCTCTCACATTATTACACTATTATGTGACTGAGGTACAATATATCAGTATGACACATTTATTCCTGTCACATTATCACACTATTATTATATGACTGAGGTACAATATATCAGTATGAGACTTTTATTCCTGTCACATTATCAAACTATTATTATATGACTGAGGTACAATATATCAGTATGACACATTTATTCCTGTCACATTATCACACTATTATTATATGACTGAGGTATAATATATCAGTATGACACATTTATTCCTGTCACATTATCAAACTATTATTATATGACTGAGGTACAATATATCAGTATGACACATTTATTCCTGTCACATTATCACACTATTATTATGTGACAGAGGTACAATATATCAGTATGACACATTTATTCCTGTCACATTATCACACTATTATTATGTGACACAGGTACAATATATCAGTATGACACTTTTATTCCTGTCACATTATCACACTATTATTATATGACTGAGGTACAATATATCAGTATGACACATTTATTCCTGTCACATTATCACACTATTATTATATGACAGAGGTACAATATATCAGTATGACACATTTTATTCCTGTCACATTATCACACTATTATTATATGACAGAGGTACAATATATCAGTATGACACATTTATTCCTGTCACATTATCACACTATTATTATATGACAGAGGTACAATATATCAGTATGACACATTTTATTCCTGTCACATTATCACACTATTATTATATGACAGAGGTACAATATATCAGTATGACACATTTATTCCTGTCACATTATCACACTATTATTACAGGGAGTGCAGAATTATTAGGCAAATGAGTATTTTGACCACATCATCCTCTTTATGCATGTTGTCTTACTCCAAGCTGTATAGGCTCGAAAGCCTACTACCAATTAAGCATATTAGGTGATGTGCATCTCTGTAATGAGAAGGGGTGTGGTCTAATGACATCAACACCCTATATCAGGTGTGCATAATTATTAGGCAACTTCCTTTCCTTTGGCAAAATGGGTCAAAAGAAGGACTTGACAGTCTCAGAAAAGTCAAAAATAGTGAGATATCTTGCAGAGGGATGCAGCACTCTTAAAATTGCAAAGCTTCTGAAGCGTGATCATCGAACAATCAAGCGTTTCATTCAAAATAGTCAACAGGGTCGCAAGAAGCGTGTGGAAAAACCAAGGCGCAAAATAACTGCCCATGAACTGAGAAAAGTCAAGCGTGCAGCTGCCAAGATGCCACTTGCCACCAGTTTGGCCATATTTCAGAGCTGCAACATCACTGGAGTGCCCAAAAGCACAAGGTGTGCAATACTCAGAGACATGGCCAAGGTAAGAAAGGCTGAAAGACGACCACCACTGAACAAGACACACAAGCTGAAACGTCAAGACTGGGCCAAGAAATATCTCAAGACTGATTTCTCTAAGGTTTTATGGACTGATGAAATGAGAGTGAGTCTTGATGGGCCAGATGGATGGGCCCGTGGCTGGATTGGTAAAGGGCAGAGAGCTCCAGTCCGACTCAGACGCCAGCAAGGTGGAGGTGGAGTACTGGTTTGGGCTGGTATCATCAAAGATGAGCTTGTGGGGCCTTTTCAGGTTGAGGATGGAGTCAAGCTCAACTGCCAGTCCTACTGCCAGTTTCTGGAAGACACCTTCTTCAAGCAGTGGTACAGGAAGAAGTCTGCATCCTTCAAGAAAAACATGATTTTCATGCAGGACAATGCTCCATCACACGCGTCCAAGTACTCCACAGCGTGGCTGGCAAGAAAGGGTATAAAAGAAGAAAATCTAATGACATGGCCTCCTTGTTCACCTGATCTGAACCCCATTGAGAACCTGTGGTCCATCATCAAATGTGAGATTTACAAGGAGGGAAAACAGTACACCTCTCTGAACAGTGTCTGGGAGGCTGTGGTTGCTGCTGCACGCAATGTTGATGGTGAACAGATCAAAACACTGACAGAATCCATGGATGGCAGGCTTTTGAGTGTCCTTGCAAAGAAAGGTGGCTATATTGGTCACTGATTTGTTTTTGTTTTGTTTTTGAATGTCAGAAATGTATATTTGTGAATGTTGAGATGTTATATTGGTTTCACTGGTAAAAATAAATAATTGAAATGGGTATATATTTGTTTTTTGTTAAGTTGCCTAATAATTATGAACAGTAATAGTCACCTGCACATACAGATATCCCCCTAAAATAGCTATAACTAAAAACAAACTAAAAACTACTTCCAAAACTATTTAGCTTTGATATTAATGAGTTTTTTGGGTTCATTGAGAACATGGTTGTTGTTCAATAATAAAATTAATCCTCAAAAATACAACTTGCCTAATAATTCTGCACTCCCTGTAAATGACTGAGGTATAATATATCAGTATGACACATTTATTCCTGTCACATTATCAAACTATTATTATATGACTGAGGTACAATATATCAGTATGACACATTTATTCCTGTCACATTATCAAACTATTATTATATGACTGAGGTACAATATATTAGTATGACACATTTATTCCTGTCACATTATCACAGTATTATTATATGACCGAGGTATAATATATCAGTATGACACATTTATTCCTGTCACATTATCACACTATTATTATATGACATAGGTACAATATATCAGTATGACACATTTATTCCTGTCACATTATCACACTATTATTATATGACATAGGTACAATATATCAGTATGACACATTTATTCCTGTCACATTATCACACTATTATTATATGACCGAGGTACAATATATCAGTATGACACATTTATTCCTGTCACATTATCACACTATTATTATATGACCGAGGTACAATATATCAGTATGACACTTTTATTCCTGTCACATTATCACACTATTATTATATGACATAGGTACAATATATCAGTATGACACATTTATTCCTGTCACATTATCACACTATTATTATATGACATAGGTACAATATATCAGTATGACACATTTATTCCTGTCACATTATCACACTATTATTATATGACATAGGTACAATATATTAGTATGACACATTTATTCCTGTCACATTATCACACTATTATTATATGACTGAGGTACAATATATCAGTATGACACATTTATTACTGTCACATTATCAAACTATTATTATATGACTGAGGTACAATATATCAGTATGACACATTTATTCCTGTCACATTATCAAACTATTATTATGTGACAGAGGTACAATATATCAGTATGACACATTTATTCCTGTCACATTATCACACTATTATTATATGACTGAGGTACAATATATTAGTATGACACATTTATTCCTGTCACATTATCACACTATTATTATATGACTGAGGTACAATATATCAGTATGACACTTTTATTCCTGTCACATTATCACACTATTATTATATGACATAGGTACAATATATCAGTATGACACATTTATTCCTGTCACATTATCACACTATTATTATATGACATAGGTACAATATATCAGTATGACACATTTATTCCTGTCACATTATCACACTATTATTATATGACTGAGGTGCAGTATATCAGTATGACACATTTATTCCTGTCACATTATCACACAATTATTATATGACATAGGTACAATATATTAGTATGACACATTTATTCCTGTCACATTATCACACTATTATTATATGACTGAGGTACAATATATCAGTATGACACATTTATTACTGTCACATTATCACACTATTATTATATGACTGAGGTGCAATATATCAGTATGACATGTTTATTTCTGTCACATTATCACAATATTATTATATGACTGAGGTGCAGTATATCAGTATGGCACATTTATTCCTGTCACATTATCACACTATTATTATATGACTGAGGTACAATATATCAGTATGACACATTTATTACTGTCACATTATCACACTATTATTATATGACTGAGGTGCAATATATCAGTATGACATGTTTATTTCTGTCACATTATCACAATATTATTATATGACTGAGGTGCAGTATATCAGTATGGCACATTTATTCCTGTCACATTATCACACTATTATTATATGACTGAGGTACAATATATCGGTATGACACATTTAATCCTGTCACATTATCACACTATTATTATATGACTGAGGTACAATATATCAGTATGACACATTTATTCCTGTCACATTATCACACGATTATTATATGACAGAGGTACAATATATCAGTATGACACATTTATTCCTGTCACATTATCACACTATTATTATATGACTGAGGTACAATATATCAGTATGACACATTTATTCCTGTCACATTATCACACTATTATAATATGACTGAGGTACAATATATCAGTATGACACATTTATTCCTGTCACATTATCACACTAGTATTATATGACATAGGTACAATATATCAGTATGACACATTTATTCCTGTCACATTATCACACTAGTATTATATGACATAGGTACAATATATCAGTATGACACATTTATTCCTGTCACATTATCACACTATTATTATATGACTGAGGTACAATATATCAGTATGACACATTTATTCCTGTCACATTATCACACTAGTATTATATGACATAGGTACAATATATCAGTATGACACATTTATTCCTGTCACATTATCACACTAGTATTATATGACATAGGTACAATATATCAGTATGACACATTTATTCCTGTCCCATTATCACACTATTATTACATGACATAGGTACAATATATCAGTATGACACATTTATTCCTGTCACATTATCACACTAGTATTATATGACATAGGTACAATATATCAGTATGACACATTTATTCCTGTCACATTATCACACTAGTATTATATGACATAGGTACAATATATCAGTATGACACATTTATTCCTGTCACATTATCACACTAGTATTATATGACATAGGTACAATATATCAGTATGACACATTTATTCCTGTCACATTATCACACTAGTATTATGTGACTGAGGTACAATATATCAGTATGACACATTTATTCCTGTCACATTATCACACTATTATTATATGACATAGGTAGAATATATCAGTATGACACATTTATTCCTGTCACATTATCACACTATTATTATATGACATAGGTACAATATATCATTATGACACATTTATACTTGTCACATTATCACACTAGTTTTATATGACATAGGTACAATATATCAGTATGACACATTTATTCCTGTCACATTATCACACTAGTATTATGTGACTGAGGTACAATATATCAGTATGACACATTTATTCCTGTCACATTATCACACTATTATTATATGACATAGGTACAATATATCAATATGACACATTTATTCCTGTCACATTATTACACTATTATTATATGACTGAGGTACAATATATCAGTATGACACATTTATTCCTGTCACATTATCACACTAGTATTATATGACATAGGTACAATATATCAGTATGACACATTTATTCCTGTCACATTATCATACTAGTATTATATGACATAGGTACAATATATCAGTATGACACATTTATTCCTGTCACATTATCACACTATTATTACATGACATAGGTACAATATATCAGTATGACACATTTATTCCTGTCACATTATTACACTATTATTACATGACATAGGTACAATATATCAGTATGACACATTTATTTCTGTCACATTATCACACTATTATTACATGACATAGGTACAATATATCAGTATGACACATTTATTCCTGTCACATTATTACACTATTATTATATGACTGAGGTACAATATATCATTATGACACATTTATTTCTGTCACATTATCACACTATTATTATGTGACTGAGGTACAATATATCAGTATGACACATTTATTCATGTCACATTATCACACTATTATTATATGACATAGGTATAATATATCAGTATGACACATTTATTCATGTCACATTATCACACGATTATTATATGACATAGGTACAATATATCAGTATGACACATTTATTCCTGTCACATTATCACACTATTATTATATGACATAGGTATAATATATCAGTATGACACATTTATTCCTGTCACATTATTACACTATTATTATATGACTGAGGTACAATATATCAGTATGACACATTTATTCCTGTCACATTATCACACTAGTATTATATGACATAGGTACAATATATCAGTATGACACATTTATTCCTGTCACATTATTACACTATTATTATATGACTGAGGTACAATATATCAGTATGACACATTTATTCCTGTCACATTATCACACTAGTATTATATGACATAGGTACAATATATCAGTATGACACATTTATTCCTGTCACATTATCACACTATTATTACATGACATAGGTACAATATATCAGTATGACACATTTATTCCTGTCACATTATCACACTATTATTACATGACATAGGTACAATATATCAGTATGACACATTTATTCCTGTCACATTATCACACTATTATTACATGACATAGGTACAATATATCAGTATGACACATTTATTTCTGTCACATTATCACACTATTATTACATGACATAGGTACAATATATCAGTATGACACATTTATTCCTGTCAAATTATTACACTATTATTATATGACAGAGGTACAATATATCATTATGACACATTTATTTCTGTCACATTATCACACTATTATTATGTGACTGAGGTACAATATATCAGTATGACACATTTATTCCTGTCACATTATCACACTATTATTATATGACATAGGTACAATATATCAGTATGACACATTTATTCCTGTCACATTATTACACTATTATTATATGACAGAGGTACAATATATCATTATGACACATTTATTTCTGTCACATTATCACACTATTATTATGTGACTGAGGTACAATATATCAGTATGACACATTTATTCCTGTCACATTATCACACTATTATTATATGACATAGGTACAATATATCAGTATGACACATTTATTCCTGTCACATTATCACACTAGTATTATATGACTGAGGTACAATATATCAGTATGACACATTTATTCCTGTCACATTATCACACTATTATTATATGACATAGGTACAATATATCAGTATGACACATTTATTCCTGTCACATTATCACACTATTATTATATGACTGAGGTACAATATATCAGTATGACACATTTATTCCTGTCACATTATCACACTATTATTATGTGACTGAGGTACAATATATCAGTATGACACATTTATTCCTGTCACATTATCACACAATTATTATATGACATAGGTACAATATATCAGTATGACACATTTATTCCTGTCACATTATCACACTATTATTATGTGACTGAGGTACAATATATCAGTATGACACATTTATTCCTGTCACATTATCACACTATTATTATATGACTGAGGTGCAGTATATCAGTATGGCACATTTATTCCTGTCACATTATCACACTATTATTATATGACTGAGGTGCAGTATATCAGTATGACACATTTATTCCTGTCACATTATCACACTATTATTATGTGACAGAGGTACAATATATCAGTATGACACATTTATTCCTGTCACATTATCACACTATTATTATATGACTGAGGTACAATATATCAGTATGACACATTTATTCCTGTCACATTATCACACTATTATTATGTGACTGAGGTACAATATATCAGTATGACACATTTATTCCTGTCACATTATCACACTATTATTATGTGACTGAGGTACAATATATCAGTATGACACGTTTATTCCTGTCACATTATCACACTATTATTATGTGACTGAGGTACAATATATCTGTAAGATTAGAACTGGGATCTAGACCTCAGCTGCAGAATTGTTTTACAAAAGTGGTTGTTGTTTCATTTTCTTTAGGAGCGTAGCTATTGCTCAGGTGCGCTCAAGTAATAAAGTGAATTTAATTAGTAGGTGGTAAATACTCTGATATTTGTCAGATGGTATAGAGATCTGAGGTTGGGCTAAAAGTATTGGTGACTTCACCTTTGGTCTGAGCAGATTGGATGTCAGATAAGTACAGAGGAGTAATTGATAGAAGTGTAAATGCTAAGTTAGTACCAGTCCAGCACAGTAGGGGTTACTGGAGAAAGTGTAGATACACAGCGCAGCTCCTACCTCTGAATACCCAGTGTGTATTTACTTGTCAGCACTTGGTAGCGTGATGGCTGTGTGCGCAGCTCCTACCTCTGAATACCCGGTGTGTATCTGCCTGTCAGCACTTGGTAGCGTGATGGCTGTGTGCGCAGCTCCTACCTCTGAATACCCAGTGTGTATCTGCCTGTCAGCACTTGGTAGCGTGATGGCTGTTATTATGTTGCAGCACTGGATTTGCTGACAGCGGAATTGTAGCAGAGTTCAGTTTATGCAAGGGAGAGGTGGAACAGCTGAATCCGTAGTTGGAAGCTGAGGTTAATTTTGAAAGTTCTCTTTGCAAAGGGAAATATAGATGAGGATTCCTTAGAATCTGAGGCTCAGAGTAATTTGAGAAATAGGACGTCCTATACTTATAATCCAAATTAGGAGTTAAGGCAAACAAAGTTAATCCATATGCACAGCGTGCAGTTCAGGAACAAAACAAATTACCAAACACTTGTCTGCAGGTGTGCTGGTACTGATATAGGTTAAAATGGTGGAGTTACTAGGTGAGCAGAAGTTTAACCCTTACAGGACCCCCCTCTCAGGCAAGCCGTCCCACGGCCTGTGGACGGGGGTGATCAGGATGCCTCAGATGGAAAAAAGGCAACCAATCTCGGTGCATGAATGTTAACCGAGGGTTCCCAGAATTCGTCCTGACTGGTGTAGCCCTTCCAACGAACCAGGTACTGTATGCCACCGTTATGATGTCTGGAATCTACGAGTTCTTCAACTTCGAATTCATCGGGTAAATCCTGAATTGGGTCAGAGGGAAGTACAACACTGGTGTCCCTCATAGGTCTAGCAGGTTTTATCAGTGAGACATGGAATGTGGAATGGATGTGCAAACTAGGAGGTAGACCCAGAGTGACTGCATTTTTGTTTACCAATTTTGTTATGGGAAACGGACCTATGAACTTCTTGGCAAGTTTCTTAGCAGGAATGTTCAAACATAGATTTTTGTTGAAAGCCAAACGAAATTCCCAATAGAGTACAGTGGAGATGGCCTTCTCCTCTGGTCATAATATTTCTTTTGAGAATCTTGAGCCTGTTTAATGTTATCTTGAAGAGTCCTAAAGACCTCCAGCATGGAGTTAGTCAACTGGTCTACCTTTGGAGAATCAGAGACAACACCTGGGGCTAATGAAAATGTAGGGTGAAACCCATGGTTGGCAAAGAAAGGTGACATCTTAGTACTGGCATTGCTTGCATCATTATAGGCATATTTGGCGAGAGGTAAATATTCCTCCCAATCATGTTGATGTTGTGAACAGTAACACCGGAGGTACTGCTGAAGCCATTGGTTTGTTCTTTCCACCTGTTCGTTCGTCTGTGGATGATAGGAAGACGAGAAACGATGGTCGATCTGCAGGATTCTGCAAAGATGTCTCCAGACGTTAGATGTGAACTGTGTCCCTCTGTCCGAATACAGTGTTGAAGGGATTCCATGTAATTTGATTATATGCTTGACAAATAGTGTTGCTGTCTCCGCTGCTGTAGGGAGTTTATGGAATGGCACAAAGTGTGCCATCTTGGTGAGATGATCAATGACTACAAGGATTGTTGTTTGTAAATTCGAGACTGGTAATTCTACAATAAAATCTAAACCAACATGTTGCCATGGTTTCTCTGGAATGGGTAGAGGTAACAGAAAACCAAATGGGCTTTTATTTTCGTTTTTGCATGTTGTACAGATAAGGCAACTACTTATGTGTTCCTTTATTGAGTCCTTTAACCCAGGCCACCAGAATTCTCATGTTATCCTTTCTGAAGTGCGTCTCACTCCCTGATGTCCGGATAGAGGGGTATCATGGAACAAGTGAATCAATTGTTGTCTAAGACTGACTGGGATATACAATTTTTCATTGTGGTAGTAGAGGCCATTGGAATGTAGAGTGACCTGATCCTTTGGTAAAGCGGATTCAGATTTCAGTGCCTCCGCGATTTGTTTTGAGTAGGAAGATATAACACCTAAGAAGCGTTCTGGAGGTATCATAGATTTTTGTGTTGAGGTTTCTGGGGGTTTGTCCTCTTTTCGTGACAAGGCGTCTTCCTTGCCATTCTTGTTTGCTGGTCGATAGATTATATTGAAGTTGAACCTGGCAAAATACAGGCTCCATCTCAGCTGTCTTGCGGAAAGGGTCTTTGTAAATACTCCAGGTTTTTATGATCAGTGTAGATCACCACTGGATGGAGAGTGCCCTCGAGAAGATGCCTCCAATGTTCTAGTGACCTCTTTATTGCAAGGAGTTCTTTGTCACTAATGGGATAGTTTCTCTCAGCTGGTGACATGACTTTAGACAGGTAAGCTACTGGATGGAGTGGGGTGGCCGGTGTCTCTCGTTGTGACAGTACAGCTCCGATGGCATAATCAGAGGAATCCACCTTGAGGGTGTAAGGTAGCTCAGGATTGGGAAATTTCAAGATTGGAGCTGTAGTAAAGCGGGACTTCAATTATAGGAAAGCATTATTTGCTTGAGGAGTCCAGCGGAATTGCGTGGATCCAGATAGTGTTGAGAGAGGTTTTGCGATTTTCGAGAAATTCTTAATAAATTTGCGATAATAATTTGCAAAACCTAGGAAGCGTTGGAGCTCCTTTTTTGTTGTGGGCTTTTTCCATTCAATGACTGTCTGTACTTTATTTTGTTTCATCTCAATTCCTGCTGGAGAGATATGGTATTTGGAAATTTGGTTAGTGTGGAAGACACATTTCTCTGGCTTTGCGTACAGATGATGAGTACATAAGCGGGAGAGGACCCAATGGACATGTTTAATATGTTCGGATATAATTTTTGAGTAGATTAAGATGTTGTCTAAATATATCACGATACATACGTCTAAGAGATCCCTAAAAATATCATTGATAAAAAATTGGAACGTTGCTGGGGCGTTGCAAAGCCCAAATGGCATCACAAGATATTCGTAGAGGCCGTACCTGGTACGGAACGCAGTGAGCCATTCATCACCGTCTCTAATGCGAACTAAATTATAGGCTCCCCGTAGGTCGAGCTTTGTAAAGACAGTAGCTTGATGCAATCTTTCAATAAGTTCGGGAATTAACGTCAGGGGGTACCTATTTTTAATAGTCCTCTTATTAAGTTCCCGATAGTCTATAATGGGACGTAGAGATAAATCTTTGTTTTTGACAAAAAAAATCCCTGCACCAGCTGGGGAGGTGGATGGTCGTATGAACCCCTTACGTATATTTTCATCCAAATATGTTTTCAGGTAATCCAATGCTGGCTTACTTAAAGGGTACAAATGACCGTAAGGAACTACTGCTCCAGGCTGGAGATCTATCAGGCAGTCATAGACTCGATGCGGTGGTAGTGCCTCAGCCTCTTTTTTACTGAATACATCAACTAAATCAGTGTATTCTTTGGGTAGTGTGAGTTCATTTTCCTGTAGATGTAAAAGTAAACCCTGATGCGGATAGCAGGTTGTCTTGCAAAATGTGGATGTGAAATCGACGGACAAGTCCTTCCAATTAATTTGGGGTTGATGTAATTCCAGCCAACTTAGGCCTAAAATAATAGGGAACAATGGTGAGGGTAGGATATCGAATGTAAGATATTCGGTGTGCCCTGAAGGTGTTTGTACCTGTAAAGGTATCGTCTGCTGTGTAATGGGACCTGTGGAGATATTGGTACCATCAATAAGGCGAATAGACACAGGTTGTTGCTTGCAAACAAAAGGAATTTTATTGACAGCTACAACATCTTTATCTATATAGTTGCCATAGGCTCCGCTGTCTACTAAGGCATTAGTCATCAGTCTGTTTTGGTCCCACTGTAAATGGAGAGAGAGATAACAATAAGTGGAATTGCTCTGACAGGTATGTGCAGTTTGAATGTGATGGAACTTACTTTTCCTTGATTTTTGAAGTACTGGACACTCTTTTACAGTGTGTCTGGGATTTGCGCAGTACATACAGAGGTACTGTGTTCTCCTTCGGTTCCGTTCTTCTGAGGTAAGAGGACCTCTAATCACACCTATGTCCATAGGTTCGACCATATTCTTGTAGCAAGTTGCTGGTCTTACATAATTCGAGGGTTTAGATGTGCTTTCTGGCGTACCCCTCTCACTTCTCCTCTCTCGCAGCCTACGATCTATTTGTATCGTCAGCTTCATTAATCTTTCCAAGGTATCGGGAAGCTCTACACGGGCTAGCTCATCCTTAATAGGATCTGACAGGCCTATCCTGTATTGATTTTATAGCGCGATGGCGTTCCACTGCGAGTCGGTTGAATACTGTTTGAATTCCGTGATATAATCTTCAACCTGTCTTCGGCCTTGTTTGAGGCCTCTCATATTGGATTCTGCAGTTAACTTTAAGTTAGAATCAACATAAAGTTCATCCATTGTAGCAAGAAACTGAGGGAAGGAGGTTAAAACTGGATCATTGGCCTCATACAGTGTGTCCGCCCACACCCTTGGTTCGCCACGTAAAAAAGATATCATAGTTAGTACTTTGATTTTATCTGTGCTGTAGGTTTTTGGCTTCAATTGAAATAACAGAGTGCAAGCATTTTTGAAATGTCTATAGTTCTTGCGATTACCTGAGAAGGTATCAGGCAGCGAGACTTGAGGTTCTATGGTAGGCTCTGAAGAGGATGCTTTTGGAGTGAGGGTGTCCCTTATTATACCTCTTAAGGTCTGGTTCTCAACTTGAAGCTCCCTGAGTTCCTGTGAGAGCTGGTCCACTCTCTGAGAAAGATTATACACCACTTGTGGCAATTCTGCTGGGTCCATCTTAAGGCTTGGTAATATGTAAGATTAGAACTGGGATCTAGACCTCAGCTGCAGAATTGTTTTACAAAAGTGGTTGTTGTTTCACTTTCTTTAGGAGCGTAGCTATTGCTCAGGTGCGCTCAAGTAATAAAGTGAATTTAATTAGTAGGTGGTAAATACTCAGGTCTGATATTTATCAGATGGTATAAAGATCTGAGATTGTGCTAAAAGTATTGGTGACTTCACATTTGGTCTGAGCAGATTGGATGTCAGATAAGTACAGAGGAGTAATTGGTAGAAGTGTAAATGCTAATTTAGTACCAGTCCAACACAGTAGGGTTTACTGGAGAAAGTGTAGATACACAGCGCAGCTCCTACCTCTGAATACCCAGTGTGTATCTGCTTGTCAGCACTTGCTAGCGTGATGGCTGTGTGCGCAGCTCCTACCTCTGAATACCCGGTGTGTATCTGCCTGTCAGCACTTGCTAGCGTGATGGCTGTGTGCGCAGCTCCTACCTCTGAATACCTGGTGTGTATCTGCTTGTCAGCACTTGGTAGTGTGATGGCTGTGTGCGCAGCTCCTACCTCTGAATACCCGGTGTGTATCTGCTTGTCAGCACTTGGTAGTGTGATGGCTGTGTGCGCAGCTCCTACCTCTGAATACCCGGTGTGTATCTGCTTGTCAGCACTTGGTAGCGTGATGGCTGTGTGCGCAGCTCCTACCTCTGAATACCCGGTGTGTATCTGCCTGTCAGCACTTGGTAGCGTGATGGCTGTGTGCGCAGCTCCTACCTCTGAATACCCGGTGTGTATCTGCCTGTCAGCACTTGGTAGCGTGATGGCTGTGTGCGCAGCTCCTACCTCTGAATACCCAGTGTGTATTTACTTGTCAGCACTTGGTAGCGTGATGGCTGTGTGCGCAGCTCCTACCTCTGAATACCCAGTGTGTATCTGCCTGTCAGCACTTGGTAGCGTGATGGCTGTGTGCGCAGCTCCTACCTCTGAATACCCGGTGTGTATCTGCTTGTCAGCACTTGGTAGCGTGATGGCTGTGTGCGCAGCTCCTACCTCTGAATACCCAGTGTGTATCTGCCTGTCAGCACTTGGTAGCGTGATGGCTGTGTGCGCAGCTCCTACCTCTGAATACCCGGTGTGTATCTGCCTGTCAGCACTTGGTAGCGTGATGGCTGTGTGCGCAGCTCCTACCTCTGAATACCCAGTGTGTATCTGCCTGTCAACACTTGGTAGTGTGATGGCTGTGTGCGCAGCTCCTACCTCTGAATACCCAGTGTGTATCTGCCTGTCAGCACTTGGTAGCGTGATGGCTGTGTGCGCAGCTCCTACCTCTGAATACCCAGTGTGTATCTGCCTGTCAGCACTTGGTAGTGTGATGGCTGTGTGCGCAGCTCCTACCTCTGAATACCCAGTGTGTATCTGCCTGTCAGCACTTGGTAGCCTGATGGCTGTGTGCGCAGCTCCTACCTCTGAATACCCGGTGTGTATCTTGGTAGCGTGATGGCTGTGTGCGCAGCTCCTACCTCTGAATACCCGGTGTGTATCTTGGTAGCGTGATGGCTGTGTGCGCAGCTCCTACCTCTGAATACCCGGTGTGTATCTGCCTGTCAGCACTTGGTAGTGTGATGGCTGTGTGCGCAGCTCCTACCTCTGAATACCCAGTGTGTATCTGCCTGTCAGCACTTGGTAGCGTGATGGCTGTGTGCGCAGCTCCTACCTCTGAATACCCGGTGTGTATCTGCCTGTCAGCACTTGGTAGCGTGATGGCTGTGTGCGCAGCTCCTACCTCTGAATACCCGGTGTGTATCTGCCTGTCAGCACTTGGTAGCGTGATGGCTGTGTGCGCAGCTCCTACCTCTGAATACCCAGTGTGTATTTACTTGTCAGCACTTGGTAGCGTGATGGCTGTGTGCGCAGCTCCTACCTCTGAATACCCAGTGTGTATCTGCCTGTCAGCACTTGGTAGCGTGATGGCTGTGTGCGCAGCTCCTACCTCTGAATACCCGGTGTGTATCTGCTTGTCAGCACTTGGTAGCGTGATGGCTGTGTGCGCAGCTCCTACCTCTGAATACCCAGTGTGTATCTGCCTGTCAGCACTTGGTAGTGTGATGGCTGTGTGCGCAGCTCCTACCTCTGAATACCCAGTGTGTATCTGCCTGTCAGCACTTGGTAGCCTGATGGCTGTGTGCGCAGCTCCTACCTCTGAATACCCGGTGTGTATCTTGGTAGCGTGATGGCTGTGTGCGCAGCTCCTACCTCTGAATACCCGGTGTGTATCTTGGTAGCGTGATGGCTGTGTGCGCAGCTCCTACCTCTGAATACCCGGTGTGTATCTGCCTGTCAGCACTTGGTAGTGTGATGGCTGTGTGCGCAGCTCCTACCTCTGAATACCCAGTGTGTATCTGCCTGTCAGCACTTGGTAGCGTGATGGCTGTGTGCGCAGCTCCTACCTCTGAATACCCGGTGTGTATCTGCCTGTCAGCACTTGGTAGTGTGATGGCTGTGTGCGCAGCTCCTACCTCTGAATACCCAGTGTGTATCTGCCTGTCAGCACTTGGTAGCGTGATGGCTGTGTGCGCAGCTCCTACCTCTGAATACCCGGTGTGTATCTTGGTAGCGTGATGGCTGTGTGCGCAGCTCCTACCTCTGAATACCTGGTGTGTATCTTGGTAGCGTGATGGCTGTGTGCGCAGCTCCTACCTCTGAATACCCGGTGTGTATCTGCCTGTCAGCACTTGGTAGCGTGATGGCTGTGTGCGCAGCTCCTACCTCTGAATACCCGGTGTGTATCTGCCTGTCAGCACTTGGTAGCGTGATGGCTGTTATTATGTTGCAGCACTGGATTTGCTGACAGCGGAATTGTAGCAGAGTTCAGTTTATGCAAGGGAGAGGTGGAACAGCTGAATCCGTAGTTGGAAGCTGAGGTTAATTTTGAAAGTTCTCTTTGCAAAGGGAAATATAGATGAGGATTCCTTAGAATCTGAGGCTCAGAGTAATTTGAGAAATAGGACGTCCTATACTTATAATCCAAATTAGGAGTTAAGGCAAACAAAGTTAATCCATATGCACAGCGTGCAGTTCAGGAACAAAACAAATTACCAAACACTTGTCTGCAGGTGTGCTGGTACTGATATAGGTTAAAATGGTGGAGTTACTAGGTGAGCAGAAGTTTAACCCTTATAATATCAGTATGTCACATTATCACACTATTATTATATGACTGAGGTACAATATATTAGTATGACACATTTATTCCTGTCACATTATCACACTAGTATTATATGACTGAGGTACAATATATCAGTATGACACATTTATTTCTGTCACATTATCACACTATTATTATGTGACTGAGGTACAATATATCAGTATGACACGTTTATTCCTGTCACATTATCACACTATTATTATATGACATAGGTACAATATATCAGTATGACACATTTATTCCTGTCACATTATCACACTATTATTATATGACTGAGGTACAATATATCAGTATGACACATTTATTCCTGTCACATTATCACACTATTATTATATGACTGAGGTACAATATATCAGTATGACACGTTTATTCCTGTCACATTATCACACTATTATTATGTGACTGAGGTACAATATATCAGTATGACACGTTTATTCCTGTCACATTATCACACTATTATTATATGACTGAGGTACAATATATCAGTATGACACATTTATTCCTGTCACATTATCACACTATTATTATATGACTGAGGTACAATATATCAGTATGACACTTTTATTCCTGTCACATTATTACACTATTATTATGTGACTGAGGTACAATATATCAGTATGACACATTTATTCCTGTCACATTATCACACTAGTATTATATGACATAGGTACAATATATCAGTATGACACATTTATTCCTGTCACATTATCACACTAGTATTATATGACTGAGGTACAATATATCAGTATGACACATTTATTCCTGTCACATTATCACACTATTATTATGTGACTGAGGTACAATATATCAGTATGACACATTTATTCCTGTCACATTATCACACTATTATTATATGACATAGGTACAATATATCAGTATGACACATTTATTCCTGTCACATTATCACACTATTATTATGTGACTGAGGTACAATATATCAGTATGACACATTTATTCCTGTCACATTATCACACTATTATTATATGACATAGGTACAATATATCAGTATGACACATTTATTCCTGTCACATTATCACACTATTATTATGTGACTGAGGTACAATATATCAGTATGACACATTTATTCCTGTCACACTATCACACTATTATTATATGACTGAGGTACAATATATCAGTATGACACATTTATTCCTGTCACATTATCACACTATTATTATGTGACTGAGGTACAATATATCAGTATGACACATTTATTCCTGTCACATTATCACACTATTATTATATGACTGAGGTACAATATATCAGTATGACACATTTATTCCTGTCACATTATCACACTATTATTATGTGACTGAGGTACAATATATCAGTATGACACATTTATTCCTGTCACATTATCACACTATTATTATATGACATAGGTACAATATATCAGTATGACACATTTATTCCTGTCACATTATCACACTATTATTATATGACTGAGGTACAATATATCAGTATGAGACTTTTATTCCTGTCACATTATCACACTATTATTATATGACAGAGGTACAATATATCAGTATGACACATTTATTCCTGTCACACTATCACACTATTATTATATGACTGAGGTACAATATATCAGTATGACACATTTATTCCTGTCACATTATCACACTATTATTATATGACATAGGTACAATATATCAGTATGACACATTTATTCCTGTCACATTATTACACTATTATTATATGACTGAGGTACAATATATCAGTATGACACATTTATTCCTGTCACATTATCACACTATTATTATGTGACTGAGGTACAATATATCAGTATGACACATTTATTCCTGTCACACTATCACACTATTATTATGTGACTGAGGTACAATATATCAGTATGACACATTTATTTCTGTCACATTATCACACTAGTATTATATGACATAGGTACAATATATCATTATGACATATTTATACTTGTCACATTATCACACTAGTATTATATGACATAGGTACAATATATCAGTATGACACATTTATTCCTGTCACATTATCACACTATTATTATATGACTGAGGTACAATATATCAGTATGACACATTTATTCATGTCACATTATCACACTATTATTATATGACTGAGGTACAATATATCAGTATGACACATTTATTCCTGTCACATTATCACACTATTATTATATGACTGAGGTACAATATATCAGTATGACACATTTATTCCTGTCACATTATCACACTATTATTATGTGACTGAGGTACAATATATCAGTATGACACATTTATTCCTGTCACATTATCACACTATTATTATATGACATAGGTACAATATATCAGTATGACACATTTATTCCTGTCACATTATCACACTATTATTATATGACTGAGGTACAATATATCAGTATGAGACTTTTATTCCTGTCACATTATCACACTATTATTATATGACAGAGGTACAATATATCAGTATGACACATTTATTCCTGTCACACTATCACACTATTATTATATGACTGAGGTACAATATATCAGTATGACACATTTATTCCTGTCACATTATCACACTATTATTATATGACATAGGTACAATATATCAGTATGACACATTTATTCCTGTCACATTATTACACTATTATTATATGACTGAGGTACAATATATCAGTATGACACATTTATTCCTGTCACATTATCACACTATTATTATGTGACTGAGGTACAATATATCAGTATGACACATTTATTCCTGTCACACTATCACACTATTATTATGTGACTGAGGTACAATATATCAGTATGACACATTTATTTCTGTCACATTATCACACTAGTATTATATGACATAGGTACAATATATCATTATGACATATTTATACTTGTCACATTATCACACTAGTATTATATGACATAGGTACAATATATCAGTATGACACATTTATTCCTGTCACATTATCACACTATTATTATATGACTGAGGTACAATATATCAGTATGACACATTTATTCATGTCACATTATCACACTATTATTATATGACTGAGGTACAATATATCAGTATGACACATTTATTCATGTCACATTATCACACTATTATTATATGACCGAGGTATAAAATATCAGTATGACACATTTATTCCTGTCACATTATCACACTATTATTATGTGACTGAGGTACAATATATCAGTATGACACATTTATTCCTGTCACATTATCACACTATTATTATATGACGGAGGTATAATATATCAGTATGACACATTTATTCCTGTCACATTATCACACTATTATTATATGACATAGGTACAATATATCAGTATGACACATTTATTCCTGTCACATTATCACACTATTATTATATGACTGAGGTACAATATATCAGTATGACACATTTATTCATGTCACATTATCACACTATTATTATATGACTGAGGTACAATATATCAGTATGACACATTTATTCATGTCACATTATCACACTATTATTATATGACTGAGGTACAATATATCAGTATGACACATTTATTCCTGTCACATTATCACACTATTATTATATGACAGAGGTACAATATATCAGTATGACACATTTATTCCTGTCACATTATCACACTATTATTATGTGACAGAGGTACAATATATCAGTATGACACTTTTATTCCTGTCACATTATCACACTATTATTACATGACATAGGTACAATATATCAGTATGACACATTTATTCCTGTCACATTATCACACTATTATTATATGACTGAGGTACAATATATCAGTATGACACATTTATTCCTGTCACATTATCACACTATTATTATATGACATAGGTACAATATATCAGTATGACACATTTATTCCTGTCACATTATCAAACTATTATTATATGACATAGGTACAATATATCAGTATGACACATTTATTCCTGTCACATTATCACACTAGTATTATATGACATAGGTACAATATATCAGTATGACACATTTATTCCTGTCACATTATCACACTATTATTATATGACATAGGTACAATATATCAGTATGACACATTTATTCCTGTCACATTATCACACTATTATTATATGACAGAGGTACAATATATCAGTATGACACATTTATTCCTGTCACATTATCACACAATTATTATATGACATAGGTACAATATATCAGTATGACACGTTTATTCCTGTCACATTATCACACAATTATTATATGACATAGGTACAATATATCAGTATGACACATTTATTCCTGTCACATTATCACACTATTATTATGTGACACAGGTACAATATATCATTATGACACATTTATTCCTGTCACATTATCACACTATTATTATATGACTGAGGTACAATATATTAGTATGAAACATTTATTTCTGTCACATTATCACACTATTATTATATGACTGAGGTACAATATATTAGTATGACACATTTATTCCTGTCACACTATCACACTATTATTATGTGACTGAGGTACAATATATCAGTATGACACATTTATTCCTGTCACATTATCACACTATTATTATATGACTGAGGTACAATATATCAGTATGACACATTTATTCCTGTCACACTATCACACTATTATTATGTGACTGAGATACAATATATCAGTATGACACATTTATTTCTGTCACATTATCACACTATTATTATGTGACTGAGGTACAATATATCAGTATGACACATTTATTCCTGTCACATTATCACACTATTATTATATGACTGAGGTACAATATATCAGTATGACACGTTTATTCCTGTCACATTATCACACTATTATTATATGACTGAGGTACAATATATCAGTATGACACATTTATTCCTGTCACATTATCACACTATTATTATATGACTGAGGTACAATATATCAGTATGACACATTTATTCCTGTCACATTATCACACTATTATTATATGACTGAGGTACAATATATCAGTATGACACGTTTATTCCTGTCACATTATCACACTATTATTATATGACATAGGTACAATATATCAATATGACACATTTATTCCTGTCACATTATCACACTATTATTATATAACTGAGGTACAATATATCAGTATGACACATTTATTCCTGTCACATTATCACACTATTATTATGTGACTGAGGTACAATATATCAGTATGACACATTTATTCCTGTCACATTATCACACTATTATTATATGACTGAGGTACAATATATCAGTATGACACGTTTATTCCTGTCACATTATCACACTATTATTATATGACATAGGTACAATATATCAATATGACACATTTATTCCTGTCACATTATCACACTATTATTATATGACTGAGGTACAATATATTAGTATGACACATTTATTCCTGTCACATTATCACACTATTATTATATGACATAGGTACAATATATCAGTATGACACATTTATTCCTGTCACATTATCACACTATTATTATATGACTGAGGTACAATATATCAGTATGACACATTTATTCCTGTCACATTATCACACTATTATGTGACTGAGGTACAATATATCAGTATGACACGTTTATTCCTGTCACATTATCACACTATTATGTGACATAGGTACAATATATCAGTATGACACGTTTATTCCTGTCACATTATCACACTATTATTATATGACTGAGGTACAATATATCAGTATGACACGTTTATTCCTGTCACATTATCACACTATTATTATATGACATAGGTACAATATATCAGTATGACACGTTTATTCCTGTCACATTATCACACTATTATTATATGACATAGGTACAATATATCAGTATGACACATTTATTCCTGTCACATTATCACACTATTATTATGTGACTGAGGTACAATATATCAGTATGACACGTTTATTCCTGTCACATTATCACACTATTATTATATGACTGAGGTACAATATATCAGTATGACACGTTTATTCCTGTCACATTATCACACTATTATTATGTGACTGAGGTACAATATATCAGTATGACACGTTTATTCCTGTCACATTATCACACTATTATTATATGACTGAGGTACAATATATCAGTATGACACGTTTATTCCTGTCACATTATCACACTATTATTATATGACATAGGTACAATATATCAGTATGACACGTTTATTCCTGTCACATTATCACACTATTATTATATGACATAGGTACAATATATCAGTATGACACGTTTATTCCTGTCACATTATCACACTAGTATTATATGACATAGGTACAATATATCAGTATGACACGTTTATTCCTGTCACATTATCACACTATTATTACATGACATAGGTACAATATATCAGTATGACACGTTTATTCCTGTCACATTATCACACTATTATTATATGACATAGGTACAATATATCAGTATGACACGTTTATTCCTGTCACATTATCACACTATTATTATATGACATAGGTACAATATATCAGTATGACACGTTTATTCCTGTCACATTATCACACTATTATTATATGACATAGGTACAATATATCAGTATGACACGTTTATTCCTGTCACATTATCACACTATTATTATATGACATAGGTACAATATATCAGTATGACACATTTATTCCTGTCACATTATCACACTATTATTATATGACATAGGTACAATATATCAGTATGACACGTTTATTCCTGTCACATTATCACACTATTATTATATGACATAGGTACAATATATCAGTATGACACGTTTATTCCTGTCACATTATCACACTATTATTATATGACATAGGTACAATATATCAGTATGACACGTTTATTCCAGTCACATTATCACACTATTATTATATGACTGAGGTACAATATATCAGTATGACACATTTATTCCTGTCACATTATCACACTATTATTATATGACATAGGTACAATATATCAGTATGACACGTTTATTCCTGTCACATTATCACACTATTATTATATGACAGAGGTACAATATATCAGTATGACACATTTATTCCTGTCACATTATCACACTATTATTATATGACTGAGGTACAATATATCAGTATGACACATTTATTCCTGTCACATTATCACACTATTATTATGTGACTGAGGTACAATATATCAGTATGACACATTTATTCCTGTCACATTATCACACTATTATTATATGACTGAGGTACAATATATCAGTATGACACATTTATTCCTGTCACATTATCACACTATTATTATATGACTGAGGTACAATATATCAGTATGACACATTTATTCCTGTCACATTATCACACTATTATTATATGACTGAGGTACAATATATCAGTATGACACATTTATTCCTGTCACATTATCACACTATTATTATATGACAGAGGTACAATATATCAGTATGACACATTTATTCCTGTCACATTATTACACTATTATTATATGACTGAGGTACAATATATCAGTATGACACATTTATTCCTGTCACATTATCACACTAGTATTATATGACATAGGTACAATATATCAGTATGACACATTTATTCCTGTCACATTATCACACTATTATTACATGACATAGGTACAATATATCAGTATGACACATTTATTCCTGTCACATTATCACACTA
Organism: Bombina bombina; assembly: GCF_027579735.1. Taxonomy (NCBI): domain Eukaryota; kingdom Metazoa; phylum Chordata; class Amphibia; order Anura; family Bombinatoridae; genus Bombina; species Bombina bombina. Next base: position 14,988,253 of record NC_069499.1, on the reverse strand, counting down.
TTATTACATGACATAGGTACAATATATCAGTATGACACATTTATTCCTGTCACATTATCACACTATTATTACATGACATAGGTACAATATATCAGTATGACACATTTATTTCTGTCACATTATCACACTATTATTACATGACATAGGTACAATATATCAGTATGACACATTTATTCCTGTCAAATTATTACACTATTATTATATGACAGAGGTACAATATATCATTATGACACATTTATTTCTGTCACATTATCACACTATTATTATGTGACTGAGGTACAATATATCAGTATGACACATTTATTCCTGTCACATTATCACACTATTATTATATGACATAGGTACAATATATCAGTATGACACATTTATTCCTGTCACATTATTACACTATTATTATATGACAGAGGTACAATATATCATTATGACACATTTATTTCTGTCACATTATCACACTATTATTATGTGACTGAGGTACAATATATCAGTATGACACATTTATTCCTCTCACATTATCACACTATTATTATATGACATAGGTACAATATATCAGTATGACACATTTATTCCTGTCACATTATCACACTAGTATTATATGACTGAGGTACAATATATCAGTATGACACATTTATTCCTGTCACATTATCACACTATTATTATATGACATAGGTACAATATATCAGTATGACACATTTATTCCTGTCACATTATCACACTATTATTATATGACTGAGGTACAATATATCAGTATGACACATTTATTCCTGTCACATTATCACACTATTATTATGTGACTGAGGTACAATATATCAGTATGACACATTTATTCCTGTCACATTATCACACAATTATTATATGACATAGGTACAATATATCAGTATGACACATTTATTCCTGTCACATTATCACACTATTATTATGTGACTGAGGTACAATATATCAGTATGACACATTTATTCCTGTCACATTATCACACTATTATTATATGACTGAGGTGCAGTATATCAGTATGGCACATTTATTCCTGTCACATTATCACACTATTATTATATGACTGAGGTGCAGTATATCAGTATGACACATTTATTCCTGTCACATTATCACACTATTATTATGTGACAGAGGTACAATATATCAGTATGACACATTTATTCCTGTCACATTATCACACTATTATTATATGATTGAGGTACAATATATCAGTATGACACATTTATTCCTGTCACATTATCACACTATTATTATGTGACTGAGGTACAATATATCAGTATGACACATTTATTCCTGTCACATTATCACACTATTATTATGTGACTGAGGTACAATATATCAGTATGACACGTTTATTCCTGTCACATTATCACACTATTATTATGTGACTGAGGTACAATATATCTGTAAGATTAGAACTGGGATCTAGACCTCAGCTGCAGAATTGTTTTACAAAAGTGGTTGTTGTTTCATTTTCTTTAGGAGCGTAGCTATTGCTCAGGTGCGCTCAAGTAATAAAGTGAATTTAATTAGTAGGTGGTAAATACTCTGATATTTGTCAGATGGTATAGAGATCTGAGGTTGGGCTAAAAGTATTGGTGACTTCACCTTTGGTCTGAGCAGATTGGATGTCAGATAAGTACAGAGGAGTAATTGATAGAAGTGTAAATGCTAAGTTAGTACCAGTCCAGCACAGTAGGGGTTACTGGAGAAAGTGTAGATACACAGCGCAGCTCCTACCTCTGAATACCCAGTGTGTATTTACTTGTCAGCACTTGGTAGCTTGATGGCTGTGTGCGCAGCTCCTACCTCTGAATACCCGGTGTGTATCTGCCTGTCAGCACTTGGTAGCGTGATGGCTGTGTGCGCAGCTCCTACCTCTGAATACCCAGTGTGTATCTGCCTGTCAGCACTTGGTAGCGTGATGGCTGTTATTATGTTGCAGCACTGGATTTGCTGACAGCGGAATTGTAGCAGAGTTCAGTTTATGCAAGGGAGAGGTGGAACAGCTGAATCCGTAGTTGGAAGCTGAGGTTAATTTTGAAAGTTCTCTTTGCAAAGGGAAATATAGATGAGGATTCCTTAGAATCTGAGGCTCAGAGTAATTTGAGAAATAGGACGTCCTATACTTATAATCCAAATTAGGAGTTAAGGCAAACAAAGTTAATCCATATGCACAGCGTGCAGTTCAGGAACAAAACAAATTACCAAACACTTGTCTGCAGGTGTGCTGGTACTGATATAGGTTAAAATGGTGGAGTTACTAGGTGAGCAGAAGTTTAACCCTTACAGGACCCCCCTCTCAGGCAAGCCGTCCCACGGCCTGTGGACGGGGGTGATCAGGATGCCTCAGATGGAAAAAAGGCAACCAATCTCGGTGCATGAATGTTAACCGAGGGTTCCCAGAATTCGTCCTGACTGGTGTAGCCCTTCCAACGAACCAGGTACTGTATGCCACCGTTATGATGTCTGGAATCTACGAGTTCTTCAACTTCGAATTCATCGGGTAAATCCTGAATTGGGTCAGAGGGAAGTACAACACTGGTGTCCCTCATAGGTCTAGCAGGTTTTATCAGTGAGACATGGAATGTGGAATGGATGTGCAAACTAGGAGGTAGACCCAGAGTGACTGCATTTTTGTTTACCAATTTTGTTATGGGAAACGGACCTATGAACTTCTTGGCAAGTTTCTTAGCAGGAATGTTCAAACATAGATTTTTGTTGAAAGCCAAACGAAATTCCCAATAGAGTACAGTGGAGATGGCCTTCTCCTCTGGTCATAATATTTCTTTTGAGAATCTTGAGCCTGTTTAATGTTATCTTGAAGAGTCCTAAAGACCTCCAGCATGGAGTTAGTCAACTGGTCTACCTTTGGAGAATCAGAGACAACACCTGGGGCTAATGAAAATGTAGGGTGAAACCCATGGTTGGCAAAGAAAGGTGACATCTTAGTACTGGCATTGCTTGCATCATTATAGGCATATTTGGCGAGAGGTAAATATTCCTCCCAATCATGTTGATGTTGTGAACAGTAACACCGGAGGTACTGCTGAAGCCATTGGTTTGTTCTTTCCACCTGTTCGTTCGTCTGTGGATGATAGGAAGACGAGAAACGATGGTCGATCTGCAGGATTCTGCAAAGATGTCTCCAGACGTTAGATGTGAACTGTGTCCCTCTGTCCGAATACAGTGTTGAAGGGATTCCATGTAATTTGATTATATGCTTGACAAATAGTGTTGCTGTCTCCGCTGCTGTAGGGAGTTTATGGAATGGCACAAAGTGTGCCATCTTGGTGAGATGATCAATGACTACAAGGATTGTTGTTTGTAAATTCGAGACTGGTAATTCTACAATAAAATCTAAACCAACATGTTGCCATGGTTTCTCTGGAATGGGTAGAGGTAACAGAAAACCAAATGGGCTTTTATTTTCGTTTTTGCATGTTGTACAGATAAGGCAACTACTTATGTGTTCCTTTATTGAGTCCTTTAACCCAGGCCACCAGAATTCTCATGTTATCCTTTCTGAAGTGCGTCTCACTCCCTGATGTCCGGATAGAGGGGTATCATGGAACAAGTGAATCAATTGTTGTCTAAGACTGACTGGGATATACAATTTTTCATTGTGGTAGTAGAGGCCATTGGAATGTAGAGTGACCTGATCCTTTGGTAAAGCGGATTCAGATTTCAGTGCCTCCGCGATTTGTTTTGAGTAGGAAGATATAACACCTAAGAAGCGTTCTGGAGGTATCATAGATTTTTGTGTTGAGGTTTCTGGGGGTTTGTCCTCTTTTCGTGACAAGGCGTCTTCCTTGCCATTCTTGTTTGCTGGTCGATAGATTATATTGAAGTTGAACCTGGCAAAATACAGGCTCCATCTCAGCTGTCTTGCGGAAAGGGTCTTTGTAAATACTCCAGGTTTTTATGATCAGTGTAGATCACCACTGGATGGAGAGTGCCCTCGAGAAGATGCCTCCAATGTTCTAGTGACCTCTTTATTGCAAGGAGTTCTTTGTCACTAATGGGATAGTTTCTCTCAGCTGGTGACATGACTTTAGACAGGTAAGCTACTGGATGGAGTGGGGTGGCCGGTGTCTCTCGTTGTGACAGTACAGCTCCGATGGCATAATCAGAGGAATCCACCTTGAGGGTGTAAGGTAGCTCAGGATTGGGAAATTTCAAGATTGGAGCTGTAGTAAAGCGGGACTTCAATTATAGGAAAGCATTATTTGCTTGAGGAGTCCAGCGGAATTGCGTGGATCCAGATAGTGTTGAGAGAGGTTTTGCGATTTTCGAGAAATTCTTAATAAATTTGCGATAATAATTTGCAAAACCTAGGAAGCGTTGGAGCTCCTTTTTTGTTGTGGGCTTTTTCCATTCAATGACTGTCTGTACTTTATTTTGTTTCATCTCAATTCCTGCTGGAGAGATATGGTACCCTAAGAATGAAATTTGGTTAGTGTGGAAGACACATTTCTCTGGCTTTGCGTACAGATGATGAGTACATAAGCGGGAGAGGACCCAATGGACATGTTTAATATGTTCGGATATAATTTTTGAGTAGATTAAGATGTCGTCTAAATATATCACGATACATACGTCTAAGAGATCCCTAAAAATATCATTGATAAAAAATTGGAACGTTGCTGGGGCGTTGCAAAGCCCAAATGGCATCACAAGATATTCGTAGAGGCCGTACCTGGTACGGAACGCAGTGAGCCATTCATCACCGTCTCTAATGCAAACTAAATTATAGGCTCCCCGTAGGTCGAGCTTTGTAAAGACAGTAGCTTGATGCAATCTTTCAATAAGTTCGGGAATTAACGTCAGGGGGTACCTATTTTTAATAGTCCTCTTATTAAGTTCCCGATAGTCTATAATGGGACGTAGAGATAAATCTTTGTTTTTGACAAAAAAAATCCCTGCACCAGCTGGGGAGGTGGATGGTCGTATGAACCCCTTACGTATATTTTCATCCAAATATGTTTTCAGGTAATCCAATGCTGGCTTACTTAAAGGGTACAAATGACCGTAAGGAACTACTGCTCCAGGCTGGAGATCTATCAGGCAGTCATAGACTCGATGCGGTGGTAGTGCCTCAGCCTCTTTTTTACTGAATACATCAACTAAATCAGTGTATTCTTTGGGTAGTGTGAGTTCATTTTCCTGTAGATGTAAAAGTAAACCCTGATGCGGATAGCAGGTTGTCTTGCAAAATGTGGATGTGAAATCGACGGACAAGTCCTTCCAATTAATTTGGGGCTGATGTAATTCCAGCCAACTTAGGCCTAAAATAATAGGTAACAATGGTGAGGGTAGGATATCGAATGTAAGATATTCGGTGTGCCCTGAAGGTGTTTGTACCTGTAAAGGTATCGTCTGCTGTGTAATGGGACCTGTGGAGATATTGGTACCATCAATAAGGCGAATAGACACAGGTTGTTGCTTGCAAACAAAAGGAATTTTATTGACAGCTACAACATCTTTATCTATATAGTTGCCGTAGGCTCCGCTGTCTACTAAGGCATTAGTCATCAGTCTGTTTTGGTCCCACTGTAAATGGAGAGAGAGATAACAATAAGTGGAATTGCTCTGACAGGTATGTGCAGTTTGAATGTGATGGAACTTACTTTTCCTTGATTTTTGAAGTACTGGACACTCTTTTACAGTGTGTCTGGGATTTGCGCAGTACATACAGAGGTACTGTGTTCTCCTTCGGTTCCGTTCTTCTGAGGTAAGAGGACCTCTAATCACACCTATGTCCATAGGTTCGACCATATTCTTGTAGCAAGTTGCTGGTCTTACATAATTCGAGGGTTTAGATGTGCTTTCTGGCGTACCCCTCTCACTTCTCCTCTCTCGCAGCCTACGATCTATTTGTATCGTCAGCTTCATTAATCTTTCCAAGGTATCGGGAAGCTCTACACGGGCTAGCTCATCCTTAATAGGATCTGACAGGCCTATCCTGTATTGATTTTATAGCGCGATGGCGTTCCACTGCGAGTCGGTTGAATACTGTTTGAATTCCGTGATATAATCTTCAACCTGTCTTCGGCCTTGTTTGAGGCCTCTCATATTGGATTCTGCAGTTAACTTTAAGTTAGAATCAACATAAAGTTCATCCATTGTAGCAAGAAACTGAGGGAAGGAGGTTAAAACTGGATCATTGGCCTCATACAGTGTGTCCGCCCACACCCTTGGTTCGCCACGTAAAAAAGATATCATAGTTAGTACTTTGATTTTATCTGTGCTGTAGGTTTTTGGCTTCAATTGAAATAACAGAGTGCAAGCATTTTTGAAATGTCTATAGTTCTTGCGATTACCTGAGAAGGTATCAGGCAGCGAGACTTGAGGTTCTATGGTAGGCTCTGAAGAGGATGCTTTTGGAGTGAGGGTGTCCCTTATTATACCTCTTAAGGTCTGGTTCTCAACTTGAAGCTCTTAAGGTCCACTCTCTGAGAAAGATTATACACCACTTGTGGCAATTCTGCTGGGTCCATCTTAAGGCTTGGTAATATGTAAGATTAGAACTGGGATCTAGACCTCAGCTGCAGAATTGTTTTACAAAAGTGGTTGTTGTTTCACTTTCTTTAGGAGCGTAGCTATTGCTCAGGTGCGCTCAAGTAATAAAGTGAATTTAATTAGTAGGTGGTAAATACTCAGGTCTGATATTTGTCAGATGGTATAAAGATCTGAGATTGTGCTAAAAGTATTGGTGACTTCACATTTGGTCTGAGCAGATTGGATGTCAGATAAGTACAGAGGAGTAATTGGTAGAAGTGTAAATGCTAATTTAGTACCAGTCCAACACAGTAGGGTTTACTGGAGAAAGTGTAGATACACAGCGCAGCTCCTACCTCTGAATACCCAGTGTGTATCTGCTTGTCAGCACTTGCTAGCGTGATGGCTGTGTGCGCAGCTCCTACCTCTGAATACCCGGTGTGTATCTGCCTGTCAGCACTTGCTAGCGTGATGGCTGTGTGCGCAGCTCCTACCTCTGAATACCTGGTGTGTATCTGCTTGTCAGCACTTGGTAGTGTGATGGCTGTGTGCGCAGCTCCTACCTCTGAATACCCGGTGTGTATCTGCTTGTCAGCACTTGGTAGTGTGATGGCTGTGTGCGCAGCTCCTACCTCTGAATACCCGGTGTGTATCTGCTTGTCAGCACTTGGTAGCGTGATGGCTGTGTGCGCAGCTCCTACCTCTGAATACCCGGTGTGTATCTGCCTGTCAGCACTTGGTAGCGTGATGGCTGTGTGCGCAGCTCCTACCTCTGAATACCCGGTGTGTATCTGCCTGTCAGCACTTGGTAGCGTGATGGCTGTGTGCGCAGCTCCTACCTCTGAATACCCAGTGTGTATTTACTTGTCAGCACTTGGTAGCGTGATGGCTGTGTGCGCAGCTCCTACCTCTGAATACCCAGTGTGTATCTGCCTGTCAGCACTTGGTAGCGTGATGGCTGTGTGCGCAGCTCCTACCTCTGAATACCCGGTGTGTATCTGCTTGTCAGCACTTGGTAGCGTGATGGCTGTGTGCGCAGCTCCTACCTCTGAATACCCAGTGTGTATCTGCCTGTCAGCACTTGGTAGCGTGATGGCTGTGTGCGCAGCTCCTACCTCTGAATACCCGGTGTGTATCTGCCTGTCAGCACTTGGTAGCGTGATGGCTGTGTGCGCAGCTCCTACCTCTGAATACCCAGTGTGTATCTGCCTGTCAGCACTTGGTAGTGTGATGGCTGTGTGCGCAGCTCCTACCTCTGAATACCCAGTGTGTATCTGCCTGTCAGCACTTGGTAGCGTGATGGCTGTGTGCGCAGCTCCTACCTCTGAATACCCAGTGTGTATCTGCCTGTCAGCACTTGGTAGTGTGATGGCTGTGTGCGCAGCTCCTACCTCTGAATACCCAGTGTGTATCTGCCTGTCAGCACTTGGTAGCGTGATGGCTGTGTGCGCAGCTCCTACCTCTGAATACCCGGTGTGTATCTTGGTAGCGTGATGGCTGTGTGCGCAGCTCCTACCTCTGAATACCCGGTGTGTATCTTGGTAGCGTGATGGCTGTGTGCGCAGCTCCTACCTCTGAATACCCGGTGTGTATCTGCCTGTCAGCACTTGGTAGTGTGATGGCTGTGTGCGCAGCTCCTACCTCTGAATACCCAGTGTGTATCTGCCTGTCAGCACTTGGTAGCGTGATGGCTGTGTGCGCAGCTCCTACCTCTGAATACCCGGTGTGTATCTGCCTGTCAGCACTTGGTAGTGTGATGGCTGTGTGCGCAGCTCCTACCTCTGAATACCCAGTGTGTATCTGCCTGTCAGCACTTGGTAGCGTGATGGCTGTGTGCGCAGCTCCTACCTCTGAATACCCGGTGTGTATCTTGGTAGCGTGATGGCTGTGTGCGCAGCTCCTACCTCTGAATACCCGGTGTGTATCTTGGTAGCATGATGGCTGTGTGCGCAGCTCCTACCTCTGAATACCCGGTGTGTATCTGCCTGTCAGCACTTGGTAGCGTGATGGCTGTGTGCGCAGCTCCTACCTCTGAATACCCGGTGTGTATCTGCCTGTCAGCACTTGGTAGCGTGATGGCTGTTATTATGTTGCAGCACTGGATTTGCTGACAGCGGAATTGTAGCAGAGTTCAGTTTATGCAAGGGAGAGGTGGAACAGCTGAATCCGTAGTTGGAAGCTGAGGTTAATTTTGAAAGTTCTCTTTGCAAAGGGAAATATAGATGAGGATTCCTTAGAATCTGAGGCTCAGAGTAATTTGAGAAATAGGACGTCCTATACTTATAATCCAAATTAGGAGTTAAGGCAAACAAAGTTAATCCATATGCACAGCGTGCAGTTCAGGAACAAAACAAATTACCAAACACTTGTCTGCAGGTGTGCTGGTACTGATATAGGTTAAAATGGTGGAGTTACTAGGTGAGCAGAAGTTTAACCCTTATAATATCAGTATGTCACATTATCACACTATTATTATATGACTGAGGTACAATATATTAGTATGACACATTTATTCCTGTCACATTATCACACTAGTATTATATGACTGAGGTACAATATATCAGTATGACACATGTATTCCTGTCACATTATCACACTATTATTATGTGACTGAGGTACAATATATCAGTATGACACGTTTATTCCTGTCACATTATCACACTATTATTATATGACATAGGTACAATATATCAGTATGACACATTTATTCCTGTCACATTATCACACTATTATTATATGACTGAGGTACAATATATCAGTATGACACATTTATTCCTGTCACATTATCACACTATTATTATATGACTGAGGTACAATATATCAGTATGACACGTTTATTCCTGTCACATTATCACACTATTATTATGTGACTGAGGTACAATATATCAGTATGACACGTTTATTCCTGTCACATTATCACACTATTATTATATGACTGAGGTACAATATATCAGTATGACACATTTATTCCTGTCACATTATCACACTATTATTATATGACTGAGGTACAATATATCAGTATGACACTTTTATTCCTGTCACATTATTACACTATTATTATGTGACTGAGGTACAATATATCAGTATGACACATTTATTCCTGTCACATTATCACACTAGTATTATATGACATAGGTACAATATATCAGTATGACACATTTATTCCTGTCACATTATCACACTAGTATTATATGACTGAGGTACAATATATCAGTATGACACATTTATTCCTGTCACATTATCACACTATTATTATGTGACTGAGGTACAATATATCAGTATGACACATTTATTCCTGTCACATTATCACACTATTATTATATGACATAGGTACAATATATCAGTATGACACATTTATTCCTGTCACATTATCACACTATTATTATGTGACTGAGGTACAATATATCAGTATGACACATTTATTCCTGTCACATTATCACACTATTATTATATGACATAGGTACAATATATCAGTATGACACATTTATTCCTGTCACATTATCACACTATTATTATGTGACTGAGGTACAATATATCAGTATGACACATTTATTCCTGTCACACTATCACACTATTATTATATGACTGAGGTACAATATATCAGTATGACACATTTATTCCTGTCACATTATCACACTATTATTATGTGACTGAGGTACAATATATCAGTATGACACATTTATTCCTGTCACATTATCACACTATTATTATATGACTGAGGTACAATATATCAGTATGACACATTTATTCCTGTCACATTATCACACTATTATTATGTGACTGAGGTACAATATATCAGTATGACACATTTATTCCTGTCACATTATCACACTATTATTATATGACATAGGTACAATATATCAGTATGACACATTTATTCCTGTCACATTATCACACTATTATTATATGACTGAGGTACAATATATCAGTATGAGACTTTTATTCCTGTCACATTATCACACTATTATTATATGACAGAGGTACAATATATCAGTATGACACATTTATTCCTGTCACACTATCACACTATTATTATATGACTGAGGTACAATATATCAGTATGACACATTTATTCCTGTCACATTATCACACTATTATTATATGACATAGGTACAATATATCAGTATGACACATTTATTCCTGTCACATTATTACACTATTATTATATGACTGAGGTACAATATATCAGTATGACACATTTATTCCTGTCACATTATCACACTATTATTATGTGACTGAGGTACAATATATCAGTATGACACATTTATTCCTGTCACACTATCACACTATTATTATGTGACTGAGGTACAATATATCAGTATGACACATTTATTTCTGTCACATTATCACACTAGTATTATATGACATAGGTACAATATATCATTATGCCATATTTATACTTGTCACATTATCACACTAGTATTATATGACATAGGTACAATATATCAGTATGACACATTTATTCATGTCACATTATCACACTATTATTATATGACTGAGGTACAATATATCAGTATGACACATTTATTTCTGTCACATTATCACACTATTATTATATGACATAGGTACAATATATTAGTATGACACATTTATTTCTGTCACATTATCACACTATTATTATATGACTGAGGTACAATATATCAGTATGACACATTTATTCATGTCACATTATCACACTATTATTATATGACCGAGGTATAAAATATCAGTATGACACATTTATTCCTGTCACATTATCACACTATTATTATGTGACTGAGGTACAATATATCAGTATGACACATTTATTCCTGTCACATTATCACACTATTATTATATGACCGAGGTATAATATATCAGTATGACACATTTATTCCTGTCACATTATCACACTATTATTATATGACATAGGTACAATATATCAGTATGACACATTTATTCCTGTCACATTATCACACTATTATTATATGACTGAGGTACAATATATCAGTATGACACATTTATTCATGTCACATTATCACACTATTATTATATGACTGAGGTACAATATATCAGTATGACACATTTATTCATGTCACATTATCACACTATTATTATATGACTGAGGTACAATATATCAGTATGACACATTTATTCCTGTCACATTATCACACTATTATTATATGACAGAGGTACAATATATCAGTATGACACATTTATTCCTGTCACATTATCACACTATTATTATGTGACAGAGGTACAATATATCAGTATGACACTTTTATTCCTGTCACATTATCACACTATTATTACATGACATAGGTACAATATATCAGTATGACACATTTATTCCTGTCACATTATCACACTATTATTATATGACTGAGGTACAATATATCAGTATGACACATTTATTCCTGTCACATTATCACACTATTATTATATGACATAGGTACAATATATCAGTATGACACATTTATTCCTGTCACATTATCAAACTATTATTATATGACATAGGTACAATATATCAGTATGACACATTTATTCCTGTCACATTATCACACTAGTATTATATGACATAGGTACAATATATCAGTATGACACATTTATTCCTGTCACATTATCACACTATTATTATATGACATAGGTACAATATATCAGTATGACACATTTATTCCTGTCACATTATCACACTATTATTATATGACAGAGGTACAATATATCAGTATGACACATTTATTCCTGTCACATTATCACACAATTATTATATGACATAGGTACAATATATCAGTATGACACGTTTATTCCTGTCACATTATCACACAATTATTATATGACATAGGTACAATATATCAGTATGACACATTTATTCCTGTCACATTATCACACTATTATTATGTGACACAGGTACAATATATCATTATGACACATTTATTCCTGTCACATTATCACACTATTATTATATGACTGAGGTACAATATATTAGTATGAAACATTTATTTCTGTCACATTATCACACTATTATTATATGACTGAGGTACAATATATTAGTATGACACATTTATTCCTGTCACACTATCACACTATTATTATGTGACTGAGGTACAATATATCAGTATGACACATTTATTCCTGTCACATTATCACACTATTATTATATGACTGAGGTACAATATATCAGTATGACACATTTATTCCTGTCACACTATCACACTATTATTATGTGACTGAGATACAATATATCAGTATGACACATTTATTTCTGTCACATTATCACACTATTATTATGTGACTGAGGTACAATATATCAGTATGACACATTTATTCCTGTCACATTATCACACTATTATTATATGACTGAGGTACAATATATCAGTATGACACATTTATTCCTGTCACACTATCACACTATTATTATGTGACTGAGATACAATATATCAGTATGACACATTTATTTCTGTCACATTATCACACTATTATTATGTGACTGAGGTACAATATATCAGTATGACACGTTTATTCCTGTCACATTATCACACTATTATTATATGACTGAGGTACAATTTATCAGTATGACACTTTTATTCCTGTCACATTATCACACTATTATTATATGACTGAGGTACAATATATCAGTATGACACATTTATTCCTGTCACATTATCACACTATTATTATATGACTGAGGTACAATATATCAGTATGACACGTTTATTCCTGTCACATTATCACACTATTATTATATGACATAGGTACAATATATCAATATGACACATTTATTCCTGTCACATTATCACACTATTATTATATGACTGAGGTACAATATATCAGTATGACACATTTATTCCTGTCACATTATCACACTATTATTATGTGACTGAGGTACAATATATCAGTATGACACATTTATTCCTGTCACATTATCACACTATTATTATATGACTGAGGTACAATATATCAGTATGACACGTTTATTCCTGTCACATTATCACACTATTATTATATGACATAGGTACAATATATCAATATGACACATTTATTCCTGTCACATTATCACACTATTATTATATGACTGAGGTACAATATATTAGTATGACACATTTATTCCTGTCACATTATCACACTATTATTATATGACATAGGTACAATATATCAGTATGACACATTTATTCCTGTCACATTATCACACTATTATTATATGACTGAGGTACAATATATCAGTATGACACATTTATTCCTGTCACATTATCACACTATTATGTGACTGAGGTACAATATATCAGTATGACACGTTTATTCCTGTCACATTATCACACTATTATGTGACATAGGTACAATATATCAGTATGACACGTTTATTCCTGTCACATTATCACACTATTATTATATGACTGAGGTACAATATATCAGTATGACACGTTTATTCCTGTCACATTATCACACTATTATTATATGACATAGGTACAATATATCAGTATGACACGTTTATTCCTGTCACATTATCACACTATTATTATATGACATAGGTACAATATATCAGTATGACACATTTATTCCTGTCACATTATCACACTATTATTATGTGACTGAGGTACAATATATCAGTATGACACGTTTATTCCTGTCACATTATCACACTATTATTATATGACTGAGGTACAATATATCAGTATGACACGTTTATTCCTGTCACATTATCACACTATTATTATGTGACTGAGGTACAATATATCAGTATGACACGTTTATTCCTGTCACATTATCACACTATTATTATATGACTGAGGTACAATATATCAGTATGACACGTTTATTCCTGTCACATTATCACACTATTATTATATGACATAGGTACAATATATCAGTATGACACGTTTATTCCTGTCACATTATCACACTATTATTATATGACATAGGTACAATATATCAGTATGACACGTTTATTCCTGTCACATTATCACACTAGTATTATATGACATAGGTACAATATATCAGTATGACACGTTTATTCCTGTCACATTATCACACTATTATTACATGACATAGGTACAATATATCAGTATGACACGTTTATTCCTGTCACATTATCACACTATTATTATATGACATAGGTACAATATATCAGTATGACACGTTTATTCCTGTCACATTATCACACTATTATTATATGACATAGGTACAATATATCAGTATGACACGTTTATTCCTGTCACATTATCACACTATTATTATATGACATAGGTACAATATATCAGTATGACACGTTTATTCCTGTCACATTATCACACTATTATTATATGACATAGGTACAATATATCAGTATGACACATTTATTCCTGTCACATTATCACACTATTATTATATGACATAGGTACAATATATCAGTATGACACGTTTATTCCTGTCACATTATCACACTATTATTATATGACATAGGTACAATATATCAGTATGACACGTTTATTCCTGTCACATTATCACACTATTATTATATGACATAGGTACAATATATCAGTATGACACGTTTATTCCTGTCACATTATCACACTATTATTATATGACTGAGGTACAATATATCAGTATGACACATTTATTCCTGTCACATTATCACACTATTATTATATGACATAGGTACAATATATCAGTATGACACGTTTATTCCTGTCACATTATCACACTATTATTATATGACAGAGGTACAATATATCAGTATGACACATTTATTCCTGTCACATTATCACACTATTATTATATGACTGAGGTACAATATATCAGTATGACACATTTATTCCTGTCACATTATCACACTATTATTATGTGACTGAGGTACAATATATCAGTATGACACATTTATTCCTGTCACATTATCACACTATTATTATATGACTGAGGTACAATATATCAGTATGACACATTTATTCCTGTCACATTATCACACTATTATTATATGACTGAGGTACAATATATCAGTATGACACATTTATTCCTGTCACATTATCACACTATTATTATATGACTGAGGTACAATATATCAGTATGACACATTTATTCCTGTCACATTATCACACTATTATTATATGACAGAGGTACAATATATCAGTATGACACATTTATTCCTGTCACATTATTACACTATTATTATATGACTGAGGTACAATATATCAGTATGACACATTTATTCCTGTCACATTATCACACTATTATTATATGACTGAGGTACAATATATCAGTATGACACGTTTATTCCTGTCACATTATCACACTATTATTATGTGACTGAGGTACAATATATCAGTATGACACATTTATTCCTGTCACATTATCACACTAGTATTATGTGACAGAGGTACAATATATCAGTATGACACATTTATTCCTGTCACATTATCACACTATTATTATGTGACTGAGGTACAATATATCAGTATGACACATTTATTCCTGTCACATTATCACACTATTATTATGTGACTGAGGTACAATATATCAGTATGACACATTTATTCCTGTCACATTATCACACTATTATTATATGACTGAGGTACAATATATCAGTATGACACATTTATTCCTGTCACATTATCACACTATTATTATATGACTGAGGTACAATATATTAGTATGACACTTTTATTCCTGTCACATTATCACACTAGTATTATATGACTGAGGTACAATATATCAGTATGACACTTTTATTCCTGTCACATTATCACACTATTATTATATGACATAGGTACAATATATCAGTATGACACATTTTTTTTCTGTCACATTATCACACTATTATTATATGACATAGGTACAATATATCAGTATGACACATTTATTCCTGTCACATTATCACACTAGTATTATATGACTAAGGTACAATATAATTTGAACGCCATCCTATAAACCTAATCTTAATTTCCTGGACTCAAAACATCTGAGTGGAGATGCCTGTGTCTGATTCAACAAAACCGGAAGAGGAATCGTATCTGTTTTCATATAAGGATATAACATTGGAAATTAACTATTCAGTCGAAGACAGAGACACCAATGGTAAAGGAACCATAGATTATGGTTCCATCTTTAGAAATTTGGAGAAATTATTAATACAAGAGGTTAAGTATAAAGCAGAAATATCTTTCATTAAGAAGTGCCTGGAATTTAATATCATCCCGAAAGGGTTGCTGATTAAAAAAGACTGTGCCTTCCAATTAGAAGACCCCAAGTTTGTGGATAAGTGGTCCAGTATTTTAATAGAGACATCTAGAAAGCTAATGGAGGCAATTATTGAGTATAGGGAATCTATACTATCTAGTGTAGATGTGGAAATTAAAAAGAAGGAGGATGACCTGATAGGTCCAGATGGAATGATAGTAGAGACTAAAGACTTCCTGGAAAGGAAAAAAAATCTTACCAGAAGGGTAATAACAATGAGGGAAGATATAACTAATAAGAAATCAAAGAAATTAAACAAAGAATTAGAACTCATGAGAGAATTAGAGGAGAATACTGTAACACACCCATATGTGACTGGTGATATTAACAGACATACAGATAAGGACGACAGCAGAGCACTGAATGCTACTAATGAGTGGACAGAAGTATCCAATAGAGGAAGGAGACACACCCATAGGCCGCCAACCGACATAGATCAGAGGGAATACTATGAATCACATGACAGTGAGCAACAACAACTTAATTCAATTACGAATGAAAGAGACCAACAGTTTAAGAGTAACAGAATTCCACATAAACCAGACTACAATAAAACACCACAAGGTATGAAACA
The DNA here is from genome assembly GCF_027579735.1 of Bombina bombina. Classification (NCBI taxonomy): domain Eukaryota; kingdom Metazoa; phylum Chordata; class Amphibia; order Anura; family Bombinatoridae; genus Bombina; species Bombina bombina. The sequence goes on along the minus strand of NC_069499.1, from coordinate 14,971,026 downwards.
CCCACCAAGACAAAGGATAACCTGGGGGGACAATAATAGAGAGCACTTATACAGGACTCCCAATAACAGAATGCCCTATAATAGACCCTATTACAACAGAAGACATTATTCTGAAAGATTCCATCAAGAATACATACCCGATTATTATCATAGGGAATATCAATCCCCTCTACAACACTTCCCAATGAGAGGACACGAAACACCATCGTACAACAACCACTCTAGGAATAATAGACACTATGGAGAAGATGTAGAATATAATAATCGCACATGGAATCATGGGAAACCACAAGGGTATCATGATCATAGTAATGGATATCACCCAAATAGAAGGGGAGGTTGGCAGGATAACTACTATAATAGTAACAACAGATTCTCACACTCAAACCCCACAGAGAATAGAGAGGTCAGAGGAACACACAGACCAACAGCCCATATGGGTCAAAAACAGGGGAACAACTATAGAGTGAATAAGATATCGAATTTGGGTTCAAATGAACCGAATGTGGCTTCCACATCAGGACACTCATTTTTTAGGGCTACCTCAGATGCCAACCAAAGAACTAGAGAGGGTATCCACAAAAAGGAAGAACTCCTGCCCGGAAGATTTCCTAACACCAACAGAAAAGAGAAAACCCATAGAGGTAAGAGAGGTGGAAGGAAACTAAATAGAAAAAGAAACATAACTGACACAAGTCCACTCAATCCTGACCGCTCACAAAAAGGTATTTATAATCTGAGCTCCACCACACTCACAGAGAAAGAGTCCTCTGTATTAAATTATGGGCAAAAGTCTCAATAAATTTGACACTTTCATAAATGCCAAGGAGTTTGTAAGAAAACTCACGCTAAAAAGGCACTTTATGAAATCCCCACTGGAACTGCAATTCACAAGGACAGGCACTTTGTACCAACAAGACTCTAATATGACTAGCAGTTTATATAAGCACACGGATCTAAAACCAAGATCATCTTTTTACCCAATAATGAGCAAAGGTAACGCAATAGAAACCTTCGATACGATGGTTTGTAATGAAATTAGGAACATCAACCACAATAAACTTAAGACATTCAAACACAATCTATCCAAAGAGCAACTACTAACCATCAAGACCCTTGAGAAGAATCATGATCTGGTTATTAAACCAGCAGATAAAGGAGGGATTGTAGTATTAAACAAAACAGACTACGATCAGGAATGTAACAGAATTCTATGTGACACAAAGACTTATGAGAAACTCAAGAAAAACCCTGTGGAGGGCTACAAGAAAGAACTAGACAGAATCTTGGGGGAGGCCAGAACTAATGGAATACTGAATGAAAAGGAATTCAAATACATGAGTATTAAACATCCAATTACTCCGGTATTCTATTACCTCCCCAAGATCCATAAGTCCTTGGAAAGACCACCGGGGAGACCTATCATATCAGGGATAGGCTCCCTATCGAGTAATCTATCCGAGTATGTCGATAAGAAACTTCAACAGTATGTAGTAAAGCTATCATCTTACCTAAGAGACTCGACCCAAGTACTAAACATACTCGGTAATATAGAGTGGGCCAATAATTACATCTTAGCCACAAGCGATGTGACATCCCTCTATACGAGTATTTCCCATGCAGGGGGTCTAGAGGCGATAGACTTTTTTCTTACAAGGGATCCAGATATGCCAAAACTACAAAAGGATTTTATCCTAGATGGCATACACTATATTCTGACCCATAATTATTTCTTCAACCAAGGGGTCTATTACAATCAAATATGCGGTACAGCTATGGGGACCAGGTTCGCGCCTAGCTATGCTAATTTATATATGGGACGATGGGAACAAATTTTTTGGGAATCATGCCCAGCTAGCGCTGACATGGTCCTATACCCATAGATAGATAGATGATATCCTGCTTATATGGAAGGGCTCTATGGAAGATCTATTACACACCATCAAAGTAATGAATGATAATAGCCACAACCTCAAGTTCACATATGAACTGAGCGTCAAAGAGATTACCTTTTTGGACTTAAAAATTGAGGTCATCAATGGACAATTAGAGACTTCAACCTACTTTAAAGAGGTGGATTGCAATAATTATATCTACCAAAACAGTTGTCACCACAAAAATTGGAAGTCCAACATTCCGAAAGGACAGATGCTCAGATTGAAGAATTGCTCAAACCCAACTAAATGGGAAGAGCAAGTGACAACTATAAAAGAGAGGTTTTTGGAAAGAGGCTATGACAATGAGAGTCTTGAGAAAAATATTTCAGAAGTTAGGGGCAAAGACAGAAAAGATCTTTTACAATACAAACGAAGAGACAACGGGATTGAATATGATAAAGAAATATTGAACATCTCCTTCATTACGGCATACAGCGTGAACCGACACATTGTAGAAAAAATCATAAAAAAGCACTGGTCGATCTTGAAGGACGATGAGGTACTAGGAGAAAGGCTACCAGAAGTACCGAAATTCATCTATCGCAAATTGGACAACCTAAAGAATATCCTCTCACCCAGTATACCAAGAATCCCCAGAAAGAAAACGAGAGACATTATTGGCAAAGATATTAGAGGCTTTTTCCCATGCCCAAACTGTAAAGCATGTGAAAGAGGTATTAAGACTCAAAAATTTACCTCACATAACAGCAAGAGGGAGTGGTTTATTTAATACAGTGCAGCTGTGGTCTTCAATATATTGGACAGACCTCAAGACCCCTTAAAGATCGGATAAGGGAACACCTGCACAAAAACACAGAAACTCCCTTGTACAGACATTTTACCAGACAGCATTCGGGTAACAAGAAAGATTTTAGCTATTGTAGTATACAACTGTTAACCCCCAATTGGAGAGGAGGAGATCAAGAAAAGAAACTACTCATTGAGGAATCCAGATGGATCTTTAATTTAGATTGTCTATATCCTAGGGGTTTTAACAATAAGGAAGACCTCTCACAGTTATTTAACCTGAGATAATCGACATACAGATATATTTACTAAGGAAAACACTTAAACCCTTTATTAGCATGTATTTTCATACTAGCGTAATGGAGCTCTGTGTTCCATAGTTTAAAAATTCTATATATGTGGATTACCCAAATTTAGACACATAACTACTATCAGTATTTCAAGTTGAACATCCTTCTTTACCCCTCCATTTTCCTAGATTGGAAGTACAGTTGAGAACCTCATTATCTTGGTACTTAAGCATTTTAGTCATTGGACAACACTTATATGCAAAGTAAGCATAAGACATTTATTTACTGGTTACCATTTGAACATCACTCTTATAAGTTGGTAGGCACAGTCTCTTCCTAAGAATTCCACCTTATTAGTTGAGAGGCTCAGACACATTTATTATCAGTACCCATCAGATTTTAGAAACCCATCTCCCATAGATTTTATCTCTTAGCAAACATTTTTAATTAATTTTTTAACTACAATTTTTTTTTTGATAATTTAGTTGTCATTTCAAGTCCCTTTGTTTTTTCCACTATGGAATTATAGGAGTATGTATGTATGTACTTAAATCGAATTACCAGTTACTCACATCCTGAGGTAGTGATTTATTCTTTTTTTAGATATAAATGAACAGATAGATCTATCAGCTGCTTGTGAGCCCAGTTTTCAACAAGGTTTCTGGCTCAGTCTCCCACACAATGTAATTGTGGCCGATCACATAGACCATTGTGATCACTCATTCATTATATCCCTGAAACACTCCTAAGGAACTGCAGTAATCAGATGCACTATGGCAGAAATGTATATAGATCATGGCAGAAGATTACCATCTGTATGATATATATATTTTTTATTTAATGACACCTCTCTCTTACAAAAATAACAGATTAATTAGTGGAAGCCCCAGTTATAAGAAACGATTACTCATCGCAGACTAGGGATACCGGAAGTGACGAGTATTTATGTCACTTCCGGTCCGGCGATATAAATAACAAATACCTTTATGAAGATCGTTTTTTCCAATTGCCCACAAGTAACTAACCAACAGGTGGTCCTTGACAAAAGGTCCCTGTCAGTAATCAAACCCCCCGTTTGGGCAGTGACCCCATATTGTGCACTGAGGAAACCCGGAAGTGACGGCACAAGCATCCACATCACTTCCGGTTTGACAAAGTTAGAAACAAAAATGCAGCCTCAAATCCCCTAAACCAACCAATGTAGGAAGAGGTGGAAAATAGGCCATATAGCTCATCACATAATATAAGGGCTAAGAAACAATGAATTTTTTATAAAAAGGTAAACAGTACGATACTAACCGGAAGTGATGAAAACATATACAACTCCACTTCCGGTTTTGTTGAATCAGACACAGGCATCTCCGCTCGGATGTTTTGAGTCCAGGAAATTAAGAATGAATTAAGTTTATAGGATGGCGTTTGAATTGTGTTAATACAGAAACAGTAAATCTATTAATAATTATATGTATGTGTGCTCATTTTTAAAAAAACGGACTGGGAAGTATCACTTCCGGTTCAAAGATATGTTTTTGGTGCAAATTAGTGGCGCCTATGATTGGATACATGACCATATAAAAAGAGGCTTATTTGACTTACCATGAATACAGTCTTGAGAAAGGCCTAAGGAAGGGCCGAAACGCGTTGGCTATTTATGGTAAGCCTCATTTCATTTATATCTAAGATTTAAGAAGCAATATTGCACTATTTTTGTCTTTTGTATTCCACAGGTTCACTGGGAATTTTTACTCTATTTTTTGTCTAATACACATATTGCTATATGGATTTCACCTTAAGCACCAAAGGATAACCACAATGCAATATTATATATACTCGGAGTCGGAAAAGGGAAATTTGTGAGTGGCGTGCTTGGAAATATTTTATGCACACAGTACTAGGAAGGAAGGAAATATCTTTGTGTACCACAGACGTGAGTTTTGTATCTGCTGACACAACTCTAAGGAAAATGAAGAAAAAATAAGAAAAGAAAAAAGAAATAAGTACCCTGTAACCACGTCACCTGCTCTGACATCCTTTCATACCAAGACAAGAAAACCAAGCTCCAAGAGGCAATAAATACAGGAAGTTTCCTAAAGAAACCAGCACAAAGGGGACCCACATCCCATTCTACTCCAAGAGGCAGCGATTTTATACAGACCAGAACATCCAGGATTCATTCAACCACTAGATACATCCTCCAATGCGGCAAACTTACCTCATAGGATTGAGGTAACTTTTGGTAAGGGTATCTATTACGCCTTCATTACACTAGGATTCCAATATCCTATCAAAGACTCTAATATATATACGTATATTCATATACTTCTCTTCCCTTTTTTTTTTTTTTTTTTTTGTTTTCTTTACCCACCAACACTGCCGAGATTTTAATATTATTCAGTTTTTAAGAATCTCCATAAGCGCTGTTTACCCTTTGACTCCTATTTTTCCTATATTGTATAGACTTAGTCTATCATACAATATTTGTACCTTCATAGCTGCTCTATGAGATTTTCATACCTCTGACTAGCGCATTTACTTGAGTAACGCCTGTTTCCACTCACTGACACTGAATGGTAACATTCTACTTAATTCTATACAATGCAATATTGATTATTTTTGAACTTCACATCTATTTTTTCTATATATTTTATATTTTTCACCAGTTTTACTATTTGCCTATTTTTTCACTTTTTTCATTTTTTTTGTATTTTTTCACATTTTACAATTTTTTTCTCTTTTTTCTAATTTTTTCCCTTTAAACCATTTTTTGGACACATACTGTTATTACTCATCACCCATACCGGATAAAGTGGAAGTTTATTTTGGATTTTGTCATTACAGAGAGACTTGGACATTTATTCTATTTACTTATTTTATCACTAGGATCTCACATTATTTAGTGTGGACACGCACGTATATCATTTGAGACACCCAAATAGTGTGTATTATTCTCTACTTTTGTGTCTATTTTTTATTTGATGTTAAGAATCCCCTCTTGACCTGAGAGGGAAGCATTGCATTGTATTGTATTGTATTATATTTCTAGTCAACCATAGACTGGCTTAACCCATGTGATTTTATCTACGTTTTCAACGTTTTTAAAGTTTTACTTGTAATTAGGTATATATTGTGTGTACATGGATCCATGAATGTTTTTTATATGACTGGTCATATATATTTTTTATATATATATTTTTTAGCTGCAAATATATTGTATAATAAAATCTGTGAGAACTATTTACTTTAGTTACTTGATTTAGATACATTCTACCGATTATGTACTAATCATTCACCAGTTTAACATATTGACATTCTAACACTTTGACATAACATTTTGACATCCTTCGCCCAATTTGAGGTGCTCCTTAGATCCTACACCCATTCACAACTATCTCCAAGATATACTAGGTATCTTGATTTTAGGGAGCTTGAAGGAATTATACAAAGAGGACGCTGTGAGACACCCCCCCCCCCTTTATTAAGGTACAATATATCAAACACATACAAAGAAGTGTATAATATGGGTTGGATACTTTCCTCTAGATGTCTGAACCGCAGCCGTCCCACAGTCTCTCCAGAAATCTGTGTGGGTTAATCAGGTGTGCTAAATGGAGGCGCAGGTTCACTTTATGGGTCACTGTATGCTTCTTTTTTCCTCCTCAGTTTGAGTATATTCTTGTTTCTAAGTACAAGGAAATGTGCTGAGATATCTGACAGAAGCACCTAAATAAGGTGTGTATATACTCACAGTGTATACTGCGAATAACCGGCTCTCTCCCAGTGCAAAAACGATTTCACAGGTTCTTTGATAAAAAACTGTATTTTATTTTAGCCCAACACGTTTCAACGAAACCCAGCCATCTTCGTCAAGAGCAATAAAAGTGCATAAAAGTGCTTTACAAACCAAAGCATGACAAACCAAAGCACTTTTATTGCTCTTGACAAAGACGGCTGGGTCCATTGAAACGCGTTGGACTACAATAAAATACAGTTTTTTTTAAAGAACCTGTGAAATAGCTTTTGCACTGGGAGTGAGCCGGTTATTCACAGTATACACTGTGAGTAAATACACACCTTAGTTAGGTGCTTCTGTCAGATATCTTAGCACATTTCCTTGTACTTAGAAACAAGAATATACTCAAACTGAGGAGGAAAAAAGAAGCATACAGTGACCTATAAAGTGAACATGCGCCTCCATTTAGCACACCTGGTACAATATTTCAGTATGACATATATTCCTAAATAAGAAACAGATGTTGCGCTAAATCAGCTAGGTATATGAAATGTGCTATAACTAATTGATTCAGAACAATAAATTGCAAAAAATAGAACAATAAATACATGAAAATTTCAATATTTAATATACAATATGTCAGAATACAGAATTAATGATTTTTATTTTTTTTTAAAAAGTAGATAACTACCGGTGGTACACTTTATAAATTAATAAAAAACTATATCGTTAAAAATATGAACAATCCGGATTTCATTAAGCAGCAGATTCAAGATTAAAGTCCCAAATGTTCTAAATTGATTCCTTAAAATTCAGAATTCAGAGATAGGGGTTTTATGGCTACAGGTAATAAAAGTTGAGAAATAGGCAGTCAGTTGCAAGGACGGTGCGTAAAAATGCAAACTGTATTTTTAGTCAAACACGCTAGTTACATTACCAGGGTCGGATCTGGAGTGCTGCCCTTTTTTCGGCTACAACCAGCTCCCGTACGAAGCCTCCTTTACTGTCCTTGGACAAACTTCTACGCTGGGTAAAAAGAATTACCTTTTAGGCATCCTGGTCGTCCTACTCCGGGTCTCCTTTGCTAACAGACTACTTCCTTCGGCGTGTGATGGTATTCTCTCCGTCTGTGTGAAATGGTCACGTGGTGAGTATAGACCAATCAGCTTACAATTCTCACGCTGTCAGCCACAAAGTCACGGATTGAAAAAATAAACACAGAGCGCTCTGGTTTTTTTTAAATTGTCTTTACAGGGAAAGACTCCCAATGTTCATCTAATCATCTACGCGTTTCAGACACTGAATGGCCTTTATCAAGATGGTTTTTCCAGTTCCTGTTCTGCCTTTTTATAGCCCTCTTGGTTTCCTGTTAGCCATTTTAATCATTACAATTATCTAATCAGTTGGTGCAAATATTTCATAGGTTCTAATTATCTTTTCTTTTTGTGGAAGTAAATATTTAGTTACGATTTGAAAAATATCAATAACTTATAAACTTTAAATATATTAAAAACATTATTAATACCTAAACATTCGGTCTTTTTAATACCATTTGATTGATATATATAGGAAAAATTAATCAATGTTAACTCAATCAAAAAAGCCTTAAATAAGTGTGGATATATATTTACTAAAATTCATAAATACATTTACAATAATTAGATACTATAAAAAAGGATAACAAGATTTAAGACATACAATTTCCAATATTAGCGAAGTCTAAATGTTATTCTAAAAACTAATGTGAAGACATATGTAAGAGAAACATGAGCTTCTTCATCTTAATCTAATATAAAAAGAGTATATATAGCAACATATATTCACTGGAGGTGTATTTTAGAAAGATCTACAAACCACATATATTCACTAAAAATATATATTATAAAAAAAAAAGAAGATATATATCTACAAAGGTATTTCCACAATATTCCCAAAAATTCTTTAAAACATATTTATTTACTCTTTTTTATCTACTGGAATTGGATGTACATAAATTTAGTTAATGAAGGGATTAAGATCCAATTCTACATTTAGTCCCTCTGGTACAATTGAACCAAAGTTATAAATTAGTTCTGCTTCATTATATAAAATCAATTTTTCAAAATCTCCCCCTCTACTATCTCTTTTCACTTTTTTGATACCCCAAAGCAAAGGTCTTTTACATTCCCCCCATGACATGCTTTAAAATGTTTTGATACATAGTGGCCTTCAAAACCATTTTTAATGTTATTTATGTGATCCCTTAGCCTATCTCTCAATTTCCTTTGGGTCTGGCCTAAATATTGTTTATTACAAGGGCATTGGAGGATGTAGATTTCACCCTTATCACTACATCTAATCACATCTTTAATCCTGTGTATGTATTCACTAGTGGTAGAATTAATCATATTGAGTTTGGTGCTGTATTTGTAGGATATGCAACTATAACATAGAAAATATTCTGTTATTTTCTTTCCTGATAGATTCATGTCAATCATATTTGTGTTTTTCTTAAACTCACTAGGTGCTAAGCTATTTTTTAAATTTCTTGCTTTAGTGAAAATTAAATCTGGGTGTTTAAAATTGATTTAATGTGTCCATGCTGAGCATTAAATCTTGTTATAAATGGGATATTCAATGTTTCTTGTTGATCGATCGGTTTTAAGGATTTTGTATCTTTTTTGATATGTAGATCTTCTCTATCCTTAGATCTCGCTTCTTCTAATGCCTTTTCTTCTCTGTTCTCATCATATCCTTTTTCTAAAAATCTTCCCTTCAAGATCAAAGATTGCCTCTCAAAATCCTCTACACTGCTACAATTTTTCTTTATCCTAGTGAACTGACTTGTTGGTATATTTTCCACCCATTTCAACAAATGGCAGCTTTCAATATGAACATAATTATTAGCATTGACCTTCTTAAAGAAGGTTTTTGTATGAATTTCTTGTTCTATGATGCTTATCTCTAAATCAAGAAAATGTATATTCTCACTATTTCACACGTAAATTTCAGGCCCAAAGTATTCGAGTTTAGGTCTTCTAAAAAGAGGTTTAAAAGTTCAAGGTCTCCATCCCAAATTATAAAAATATCATCTATAAATCTTGAATAGGATACCAAGTTCGCACCCCATGCTCCATTAAAAATAAAAGACTCCTCAAAATATCCCATGAATAAATTAGCATAACTGGGTGCGAACTTGGTACCAATTGCTGTTCCCTTCTGTTGGAGATAGTAGTTTCCATCGAAAATAAAATAATTATTAGATAAAATGAACTCAATACATTTTAAAATAAACTCACATTGTTCAATCCTTAAATTCCCATCTTTTTTAAGGAAATGATTCACCGCCATTAATCCTAATTTATGTTCAATATTAGTATACAGAGAGGTCACATCACATGTGACCATTGTATATTTATTATTCCAAGAGATCTTTTTAAGAAAATTTAATAGGTGTGTGGAATCTCTTAAATAGGCAGGTAAATTTACCACATATTTCTGCAGGAATTGGTCAATATACTGGGATAAATTAGAAGTTAAGAGAATTGATTCCCGATATAATCTGGCGTCCCAGTGGGTTAATGAGGGATTTGTGAATTTTAGGTAGAAAGTAAAAAGTTGGAGTTCTCGGAAATGTAATCGTCAAAAAATTGTATTCATTATAATTTAAAAGTCCTTTAAATTTAGCCTCATTTGATAATTTATCCAAATTATCCTTCTGTTTTTTTATTGGATCGTTCAACAGTTTTTTATATGTATTTTTGTCATCTAGTATACTAAAGGCCTCTTTTATATAATTTACTGTGTCCATCAGGACAATCCCCCCGCCCTTGTCCGCTTGTTTAATTGTGATTTCTTTATTATTTCTTAAATCCTGTAATACTCTATTTTCTTCTTTCGATAGATTTAAGTTAATATATTTACTTTTCCCATCCCATTTTTCCAAATCTTTTTTTACTCTTTTCTCATATAAGTTAAGGTTGTCCCCTTTGTCTTTAATAGAATAAAATGTGGATTTCTTTTTTAGACTGGTGTGTTGATAGATACTTGCACTATCTTAATTTATCCCCTTCTTAGTCACAGTCTCAAGTGGATTTTTTAGAAAATATCTTTTTAGAGTAAGTTTTCTAATGTATTGATTTATATTTATTAGCGTTTCAAATTTGTTTAATTTAGTTGTCGGCGCAAAGGACATCCCTCGACTCAGAGCTTTTTCTTGTGTCTCATTTAATTTAATTTTACTTAGGTTAAATATTCCTTCAGTATTTATCTTATTCTCTTTTGTCTCTCTCTTTCGTCTAGATCCTCCTCCTCTTCTTCCTCTCTGTCTCTTTTTCCCTTCTGAATTTTGTGCTTGTTTTCTGTTTCACTCCTAAAAAATCTCTAGATGTACTTGGTTTATTCATAGATTCATTTTCTTTATATTCAATTCCTGAATCTAATTTATCTCTCAGTGGGCTATATCTATTAGCTGTATGTATCCTCCAATTTTTCTGATAATTATTATTTCTTCTCATATTATAATTTTCTGATCTTTGTGAATAATATTTCTCAGTTCTTCCTGCGTTAGTGGGATATGTTCTATTCCATCTTTGATCTTTCTCTCTTCGTGGATAGTCATCTCTACAGTGTTAAAATTCATTTCTAGAGTACTGGTAATTTATAACGGAGAAAGAATGGCAGGCTCTCAATCCAGAAACTTGTATAAAAACTGAAAAATTTATTAGGCAGTTTAAAAATGGTGAACATCAGACATGGCAGATAAAACAAAGCAGGGTATCTTACATGTTTCGCGCCCCCTACAGGCTGTTGTTGCAGTGCTGTCTTTATCCCCTGCATTCTGATTGAATTCAGGAGTACACATTCTTTATCTATTGATATTACTCTCTTTATCTCTTGATATTACTCTTTATCTATTGATATTTTTCTGTATATTTATACCCTTATGGTTAAATATGAGTTCTCATATAGGCTGAAATGAGTTCTTGATATGTTTGATGTATTTTGGTCTCTCCTTAAATTTAATATTCAAATATTTACTCTCATAGTATCATCTTTATGAGTATTTAAATATACAATGTATGTAGCTTGTTAATACACTTTTTGGTGTATTTGTTTAACATCTAATAATTTTTATTACATTGTTATTTTAATCTGCTGAATTTGTTCTGTACGCAGTCTGTTCTCATCCATTTAACTATTTCACTTGCCTTTTGAGAGCCCACCTGTATATCTATCTTCCATTGCAGTCTGTTTTTAAACCTTTTTTCTTTTTATGGCGGTGAGGCAAGGAAATAGTTAAGTCTATGACTCTCACTGCATAAATAGATGAGGTTTCTCACACAGTCCCTCTTCTATGAGTAAGCGCTTGTAGGGGGCGCGAAACATGTAAGATACCCTGCTTTGTTTTATCTGCCATGTCTGATGTTCACCATTTTTAAACTGCCTAATAAAATTTTTCAGTTTTTATACAAGTTTCTGGATTGAGAGCCTGCCATTCTTTCTCCGTTTTACTTTTGGCATCTGATCCTCTGCTCTCCGGCTACGGCTCTCCGTGCATGCAGTTGCTTTTTGGGACTCTTTTCCATGCCGCTTTGCTCCGCGTTTTGGTCTATGGATTGACTTCCGGTTCTTCGGATGACTGGCTGGCTGCGTTTTCTGTTTGTTCCTCTACTGGTAATTTATATAGGGACCTTGTCTTCTATTGTCATTATCATTATAATTATAATTTTGGCCATAGTTTTTATTTTGATGGAAAATTTTATATTCACCAGGTTCATTAAACCTCCTTTCCGTGTATCTTTCTTTCTCTTTTGGTTTCTTCTGGAAGACCTTTAAATGGTTCTTATTTTTAGTTTTATCTCCTTGAGGCTCAGTGTTAGTTACCTCAATAATCTCTATTTCATTATTTTCATCACTATGTAATAACTTAGTGTCTGTCTGTGAATAATCTTGCTCATCTCTATTCTTTTTTCTTAATTTCCTTTCTAGAATATCTTTATTTAATTTTTGTAAATTCAGAATAATATCTTTTTGCTTCTCTTCATATACTCTAGATTTTTTAGAGGGATCTAATCGTTTTTTATATTCTTCTAGCTTTAATTTACTTTCTTCCAGAGTTATATTTCTGGATTTTATAATTATATTCATTAAATTGATAGATGCATTTTCTAGTGTTTCATACCATTCAACTAACGGAAAATCTTGTAATTCAAAATTACATTTTTTTTTAGGCGTAAACCTCTTGGGACAATTTTTGATTCAACATTTTTTCATGAATGTTAACTCAATTTTATGTCTTAGTTCTTTCTCAAAATTATTAAGAATTATTTCTAGATCTTCCCCTTTATAGTTAGTCATCACATTAGTGTCTTCTTTTTCTAGGAGAAGGGAATCTCTCATACTGAATAGATCCATAAAAACCAAAATAGTGTATAAGAGTTTAAATCAGAGTTAACAAGTGAAAATAAACAGATAAAGTATAAACTCTTTTACACTAAATAAATACCAGCAAACATCAAAAATAGAAATGCACTCTGAAGGCAATTCAGAAAGAGTAAACTAAATAAGAAACAGATGTTGCTCTAAATCAGCCAGGTATATGAAATGTGCTATAATGAATTAGTTCATTCAATAAATTGCAAAAAATAGCAACAATTAATACATGAAAAGTTCAATATTTAATATACAATATGTCAGAATACAGAATTAATGATTTTTTTAAAAAAAAAAAGTAGATAACCACCGGTGGTACACTCTATAAATTAATAAAAAACTATATCGTTAAAAATATGAACAATCCGGATTTCATTAATCAGCAGATTCAAGTGAGTTAAAGTCCCAAATGGTCTAAATTGATTCCTCAAAATTCAGAATTCAGAGATAGGGGTTTTATGGCTACAGGTAATAAAAGTTGAGAAATAGGCAGTCAGTTGCAAGGACGGTGCGTAAAAATGCAAACCGTATTTTTAGTCAAACACGCTAGTTACATTACCAGGGTCGGATCTGGAGTGCTGCCCTTTTTTCAGCTACAACCAGCTGTCGTACGAAGCGTCCTTTACTGTTCTTGGACAAACCTCTATGTCGGGTAAAAAGAACTACCTTTTAGGCGTCCTGGTCGTCCTACTTCGGGTCTCCTTTGCTAACCGACCACTTCCTTCGGCGTGTGACGGTATTCTCTCTGTCTGTGTGAAATGGTCACGTGGTGAGTATAGACCAATCAGCTTACAATTCTCACGCTGTCAGCCACAAAGTCACGGATTGAAAAAAATAAACACAGAGGGCTCTGGTTTTTTTTAAATTGTCTTTACAGGGAAAGACTCCAAATGTTCATCTAATCATCTACGCGTTTCAGCCACTGAATGGCCTTTATCAAGATGGTTTTTCCAGTTCCTGTTCTGCCTTTGTCAGGACTACTCTTAGAGATTGGTTAATACCATCATCAGACCGTCCCTTTAAGGATTCCAATACATCAATTACTCCACCCTATATAAACACCACATTGGCCCTTCCCTCATTGCTTAGTATTGAAGTGAATTCCTCATTCTTATCCTGAGCCTATCCTGTGAACGCTGTTCACACCTAAGTCTCCCTGCTGCTGCAGAATCACCTGTGAACGCTGTTCACACTCAAGTCACTTTGTTGCTGCTCTATCATTGTGAATGCTGTTCACACTAGAACCGTAGTAATCCTCAACCCTGCTACAACTTTCATTCTGTGACAGTCTCTTTCCGGATTTACCGCTCTCCTACTTGCAACTCGGATCTCCGGTCTCACTAACAGCTCCGCTCCACTTCCAATCCAGCTTCCCTCTCAAGTTCTACGCTAACGGCTCTCCTTGCGGTGACGTCACACGCCTGCTGCTCACTGTCTCCGGATCTCCCGCTTACAGCCTGTGTATTCTCTACCACTCCAGATTCAGTAAGTGTGCAGACTTGTCCAAGTTATGTCCACATAGTTATTTCTATATTTCACACTTGCCTCAATGTTATTTTGTTGCCGGATATTTCTGATTAACTACTGCTCAGGTTAACCACATATCATTTGAGCTGGCTTTTCCTCATTCTCGAATTGACTTTTGTTTTTCATTCCATTTTATGTTTTGCTCCCGGGTTCTCTCCCTATCTCAAGGGGTCATATTTTTCGCTATTTTTATATGTTTGTGCACATACTGTTCCCTTTTTATTATCTTGCATTCCTTGGGAAAACTACAGTACATTTCTCCCTGCTGCAAATGTTAGTGCTAATTAGCACAGGTGGCAGCAATAGGGTTAATGTACTTGTGAATCCCTATAACAATTACAGCCTGGTGATACAAGGTAACCACTATTGCTTCTACACTTACAATTGTGGTTCCCTGTATCTTTTTGCTACAAACTATTATAAGTATCTATCTGACTCAGCAGTTGTGGTCCAGTAATTCATTTGCTATTGTCTGTATTTTTCTAGATACAAGACTGAGCATTGTGACAGAATACTAAGCCCTTCCAATTATGGACCCAGCTGAGATCAATGTCCAGATGCAAGCATTAATTCAAAGGGTTGACCTTTTAACTACTGGGTTAAATACCCTTAAAGCAGAAAATGATTCACTTAAAGCCTATATCAGGGACGTAGTGGATAAAAGAATCCCTCTTACAGAACCCCAGGTTAGCCCCCCAGAAAAGTTCTATGGTGATAGGACCCTCTATAGGGAGTTTAAAAATGCCTGTCTGTTAATGTTCGCCCTCAAGCCACAAACCTACCCTAATGACAGGGTTAGAGTACTCACTACTATATCATATCTTAGAGGAGAGCCACGTACCTGGGCTAATACCTATTTTGAGAGTAATGAAGAGATATTGAATTCTCTAGAGAATTTTTTCACAGCAATGGGTCAACTTTATGAAGATCCTTACAAGCAGCTTACCGCTGAAAATGCTATGCGGGCTCTTAAGCAAAAAAAGAGAGTGGTAGAGGACTATATCACAGAATTCAAGAAGTGGGCAAAGGATTCCCAGTGGAACAACCTTTCGCTCAGGAATCAATTCAGATTAGGGCTCTCAGATGGTATTAAGGATGAGCTATCAAGATCAGAGCTCCCTAATACTCTAGAAGAGTTAATGACACTCAGCATAGCTATAGATAGGCGTCTTAGGGAGAGACACCAGGAAAGGTCCAGTCATGACCCTATCTCAAAAAAGCTTGGTACAAGTACACATGTTCAATCATCCAGCAAAAGTTCTACTGAACCTATGGATATTGGATTCGTAAAAGGACCTTTATCGCCCCAAGAAAAACTTAGAAGACGTACTAATAATTTATGTTTATACTGCGCATCTGAGGACCATACAGTCAAGGAATGTCCTTCCCTCTTGAGACAAAATAAGGGTAAGAACCTTTCTCATTCCTTCTGTTGTAACACCCAGCACAGTTCATCCTCTTATCTAAGATTGCACCTTCTTTTGCAGTGGGATCAGTTGCGTCTAGCCGCCTCCGCGATAATTGACTCCAGAGCCACAGCTTCCTATATTGATAAAGATTTCTGCACTACCAATAAAATACCACTAATGAAAAAAAGCTCTCCTGTCTTTTTAAGAGGTATAGATGGGAAAACCATAACCACTGGGCCCGTAGATTACCATACTATCCCTCTACTGGTAACATGTTCTGACCACCATAAGGAATACTTATCATTTGACGTTATTTGTTCTCCTGTTTCACCTATAGTTTTAGGCATTCAATGGTTACATACACATAACCCACAGATTGATTGGAATACATCAACACTTACATATAATTCTCCTTATTGTGTAAAAACCTGTCTCCCAAATAGCATTCTTCAAACTTCTGCAGTGCCTGATCATAGTGACATACCTGAGGTTTATAGAGATTTTACAGATGTCTTTAGTAAAAAGGAGGCTGAAAGTCTTCCTCCTCATAGGAAGTACGATTGTCCCATAGAGATCTATCCAGGTTCAGAGATTCCCTTTGGACACATATTTCCACTATCAAATTCAGAATTAGAACACCTCAAAACTTATCTGGATGAGAATTTGAAAAAAGGCTTTATCCGACCTTCCACCTCTCCAGCTGGAGCAGGCATATTTTTTGTTAAAAATAAAGATGGGACTCTTAGACCCATAATTGACTATCGTCAATTAAACAAGATCACAGTGAAGAATCGTTACCCCCTACCTCTTATCCCAGAGCTCATTGAGAGACTCGAAGGGGCTAGATTCTTCACGAAGTTAGATCTAAGGGGAGCATACAATCTGGTCCGTATAAGATCTGGCGACGAATGGCTGACGGCGTTTCGTACTCGGTACGGCCTCTTTGAATACGTCGTCATGCCATTCGGGTTGTGTAATGCCCCTGCTACCTTCCAGCATCTGATAAACGACCTGTTTAGAGACGTCCTAGACGTATTTATCGTTATTTACTTGGATGATATCCTTATATATTCCAAGACCTATGAACAGCATGTATATCATGTTAGACAAGTTTTATCCAGGCTAAGAAGTAACTACTTGTATGCCAAGGCTGAGAAATGCATTTTCAATTCACAATCTATTTAGTTCCTGGGATATGAAATTTCCCCTTCTGGTATTCGTATGGAGGATAATAAAATAACGGCAATATTAAATTGGCCTACACCAAAGTCTAAACGTCAGGTATAGTGTTTCATGGGGTTTGCTAACTTCTATCGTAAATTTATAAGAAATTTTTCTAAGTTAGCAATACCTTTAACCAGACTCACTAAAGCCAATATACCTTTTAAATGGACAGCTGAGTCACAAGAAGCTTTTGATTTCTTCAAACAGAAATTCACTAGTGCACCTATTCTGCATTTCCCAGACCCTAAACTCCAATATATTTTAGAGGTCGACGCCTCCAATTATGCGATAGGAGCAGTTTTATCACAAAGAGTCGCCATAACGAAACCTTTACACCCGTAGCCTTCTATTCACGAACCCTAAACACTGCTGAACAAAACTACCCCATAGGGGAGAAGGAACTCCTCGCCATAAAACTTTCTCTCGAACATTGGCGTCATCTATTAGAAGGCACTGAATTACCAACTCTGATCTACACTGACCACCGTAATCTCCAATACCTGAAAACTACAAGAACCTTGTCCGCCAGACAAGGTAGGTGGAACCTCTTTTTCTCACGGTTTAACTCCCTCATTAACTACCGTCCATCCTCAAAAAACCAGAAGGCAGATGCTCTCTCACGAATGCCTGAAGAACCGACTACTTCTTATCTTCAACAAACTGTTATTCCTTCTCAGAACTTTCTTTGTTTCACTTTTGATACTTTACCTCTTCTCATGAAGGAACAGCAAACTGATCAGACTAAACCACTTCCCCTCTTGCAACGTAATTCAGAGGGTTGCTACTGTTTCCACAACCGTCTCTATATTCCACCATCTCTCAGAAGATCTCTACTTGAAGCAGTACACGACTCCCCTCTTGCTGGACACCCTGGAATTGCTAAAACTCAAGAATTAGCCAAGAGGAACTATTGGTGGCCAAAGATGAGTAGTGATATTACACAACATGTCTTAACATGTCCTACTTGTACCACTTCCAAGAGGAAGAAACAACCTCCCTATGGTCTTTTACTCCCACTACCAACTCCCAAAAGACCCTGGACTGAAATTGCCTTAGATTTCATAGTCGATTTACCACTATCCGCAAGAAACAACACTATCCTTGTTGTGGTAGACCTATTCACTAAAATGTGTCATTTCATCCCATTCAGCAAGTTGCCAACTTCACTCGAGACTGTTCAGCTCCTCATCAGTCACGTTATCAAACTTCATGGTTTACCTCAAACTATACTAAGCGACCGTGGAACTCAATTCTCCAGCAAATTATGGAAGGAATTCTGTAGATTATTCCACATTGATAGAAGACTGACCAGTGCATACCACCCACAGTCAAATGGACAAACGGAACGTTGTAATCAATGGCTAGAACAATTCCTGAGGTCTTTCTGCTCTACACAACAACATCTCTGGGCAGAATATCTCCCATATGCTGAGTTCTGCTATAACAATACATTGCACTCAGCTACTAATCAGACACCATTTTACTCTAACTATGGCTTCCATCTACTTTTCACTTACATCCAACCCAGGATTCTACCTCTCCCACCATTTCTGAGATCTCAAACATCATCTCTTCGAACTTCAAGTGTATTGAGACCTCCATACAGAACGCTAAAACCATGTACAAGAAATACTATGATAGGCATAGAACACCACCACCACAATATAAGGTTGGAGATTTGGTCTGGCTCTCCACCAAGAATCTCAGAATGAATTGTCCCTCCAAGAAACTATCACCACTCTATGTTGGACCTTATCCAATAGAACACATAATCAATGTCAATGCAGTTCGTCTCACTCTACCTGATACTTTGAAAATCCACCCAACCTTTCATGTGTCCCTGCTTAAGCCATACCGTGCTCTGAGGGGATCTTCCAAACATTCCTACGTTCCTCCTGTTCAAATTGATCCGAACCTAGAATACGAAGTTCGAGCTATACTGGATTCACGGCTCAGTCATGGCACTCTGCAGTACCTAGTTAGTTGGAAGGGCTATCCTCAGGATGATGATTCCTGGGAACCAGCGACTAACATTTCAGCTCCCAGGTTGATCTCTCGTTTCCATCAGAGGAACCCTGAACGTCCAGCACCTTGAGCTCCGGTGTCGCTCCTTGAAGGGGGGATCCTGTCAGGACTACTCTTAGAGATTGGTTAATACCATCATCAGACCATCCCTTTAAGGATTCCAATACATCAATTACTCCACCCTATATAAACACCACATTGGCCCTTCCCTCATTGCTTAGTATTCAAGTGAATTCCTCATTCTTATCCTGAGCCTATCCTGTGAACGCTGTTCACACCTAAGTCTCCCTGCTGCTGCAGAATCACCTGTGAACGCTGTTCACACTCAAGTCACTTTGTTGCTGCTCTATCATTGTGAACGCTGTTCACACTAGAACCGTAGTAATCCTCAACCCTGCTACAACTTTCATTCTGTGACAGTCTCTTTCCGGATTTACCGCTCTCCTACCTGCAACTCGGATCTCCGGTCTCACTAACAGCTCCGCTCCACTTCCAATCCAGCTTCCCTCTCAAGTTCTACGCTAACGGATCTCCTTGCGGTGACGTCACACGCATGCTGCTCACTGTCTCCGGATCTCCCGCTTACAGCCTGTGTATTCTCTACCACTCCAGATTCAGTAAGTGTGCAGACTTGTCCAAGTTATGTCCACATAGTTATTTCTATATTTCACACTTGCCTCAATGTTATTTTGTTGCCGGATATTTCTGATTAACTACTGCTCAGGTTAACCACATATCATTTGAGCTGGCTTTTCCTCATTCTCGAATTGACTTTTGTTTTTCATTCCATTTTATGTTTTGCTCCCGGGTTCTCTCCCTATCTCAAGGGGTCATATTTTTCGCTATTTTTATATGTTTGTGCACATACTGTTCCCTTTTTATTATCTTGCATTCCTTGGGAAAACTACAGTACATTTCTCCCTGCTGCAAATGTTAGTGCTAATTAGCACAGGTGGCAGCAATAGGGTTAATGTACTTGTGAATCCCTATAACAATTACAGCCTGGTGATACAAGGTAACCACTATTGCTTCTACACTTACAATTGTGGTTCCCTGTATCTTTTTGCTACAAACTATTATAAGTATCTATCTGACTCAGCAGTTGTGGTCCAGTAATTCATTTGCTATTGTCTGTATTTTTCTAGATACAAGACTGAGCATTGTGACAGCCTTTTTATAGCCCTCTTGGTTTCCTGTTAGCCATTTTAATCATTACAATTATCTAATCAGTTTGTGCAAATATTTCATAGGTTCTAATTATCTTTTCTTTTCGTGGAAGTAAATATTTAGTTATTAATACCTAAACATTCCACCCATAATATTTACAAAAAGATTCAGTCTTTTTAATACCATTTGATTGATATATATAGGAAAAATTCATCAATGTTAACTCAATCTAAAAAGCCTTAAATAAGTGTGGATATATATTTACTAAAATTCATAAATTCATTTACAATAATTAGATACTAGATTTAAGACATACAATTTCCAATATTAGCGAAGTCTAAATGTTATTCTAAAAACTAATGTGAAGACATATGTAAGAGAAACATTAGCTTCTTCATCTTAATCTAATATAAAAGAGTATATATAGCAACATATATTCACTGGAGGTGTATTTTAGAAAGATCTACAAACCACATATGTTCACTAAAAATATATATTATAAAAAAATTTTTTTTTAATTTTTATAAAAATATTACTAACTGATAAGAAGATATATATCTACAAAGGAATTTGCACAATATTCCCAAAAAATCTATAAAAACATATTTATTTACTCTCTTATCTACTGGAATTTACTCCTGTCACATTATCACACTTTTATTATATGACTGACATTAGCTTAGCTCCAGATTTCTAAACTGAAGTGTTAAATAGATATCACGCAAAGAAAACAGAACGCCGCTCCTGGCTCTACTGAGGGTGTGTGTTTTTTTCTCCAAAGCGCATTGGGGGCACGCTGTCTAGTCACAGCGCGCCCGATCGCGCTATTAAACTCAATGTAGCTCACTCCCGCTCTTGTCTGGTAGCGGGAGAGAGCTACATTGAGTTTAATAATGCGATCGGGCCGACTGTGATTAGACAGCGTGCCCAGATGCGCTTAGGAGAAGAAAACAGACCCGCTCAGTAGAGCCAAGAGCGGCGTTCTGTTTTCTTTGCGTGATATCTATTTAACCCTTTACTTTAGAAATCTGTAGCTAAGCTAATGTTATATAATTCTGCACTATGTGCAGAATTATATAACATTATTTGCTAGGTTTACTGGCCCTTTAAACTATGCCGCTTATTAAATGATAGGTGTGCTGTGTGGAGATAATCTGGGCACATAAGGCATAGTTGCCAACTGTCCTGTTTTCGCCGGGACAGTCCCGAAATTATGGACCCAGTCCCGGCCATTTAAATGTCCCAGACTGTCTTGGCAAAATGAGTAGACTACATGTGAGCACTCAGTCACTCAGGGTTTACGAGCAGACTGCAAGGGTAATGGACGTGACATCATGGAAGCACGTTCAAATCTATTTTTTGCATTACTTTGAAGGATGCACCATACCCGCAGCTGCTAGGCCGGAGGAGAGGGAATGAGGATGTAGGGGAGGAGGCGGATGGTACGTATAAAGCTGTAGCTGATAATAGATTTATCTTGGCAGCCATTTGCGATTACTCATAATCACAAACTATAAAGAGGCGGAGTCTATGCTAAGAGCTCCGGTCTGTAGATGATGAGGCTGTGCTAGACAAGATAGACTTCACTGAAAAGTGCCTCCCTCTGTTGCAGTGCACAATGCTCTGTTTTAACAGGTCAGTTGATGCCCCTCTAGCTCTATAATAATATAATTCAAATACTCCAGTCTATGCATTGCTCCTCACGAATGTGAATGGATACTTATGTGTTCTTTCTTGTGTGTTCATCCGATTCACGGGTTGTCAACTAGAGTGTCATTAATGTCAACAGAGTGTCACTCGGCTAGTTAGTATACTGCTAATGCAGAAACCCTCATCCTATACTGGTGGCAGCTCTGTTCTGCCATATGAGGTTTTGTTGTGTTTTGTAAATTGCGACCTTCTTCTTTCTGTTGTATATTTTAGAATACAATAATAATTATGACTATCTCCGCAGTAACCTCCAACGTGTTATATATTTTATATAAGGTTACAGATATAACTAAAACAGAAGTAACCTCCAATATATTTGTAATATTTTTTTTTAGTAGTTCTAATTAGGTTATATCTTTTGAAACACGGCACATTATGTTTGTGGAGTAAAGAGGATTCAGTTTGGAAAAATATATACAGATTTATTACACATTAAACCAGCTACTAACAAGCGATATACCATTTAATTATACACAAAACAAACTATGATACACTATGAAATAACATATACTATTTTGCTTAGGGCTAGATTACGAGTTTTGCTGGTAAAGCTGTGCAGTGCTAACTAACAGTTTCTGCTCACCGCTCACCTACAAACAGCGCTGGTATTACGGGTTTTTACAAACCCGGCATTAGCCGCAGAAAAGTGAGCGTAGAGCAAAATTTAGCTCCACATCTCACCTCAATACCAGCGCTGCTTATGGTAGCGGTGAGCTGGTAAAACGTGCTCGTGCATGATTTCCCCATAAGAATCAATGGGGGAGAGCCGGCTGAAAAAAACCTAACACCTGCAAAAAAGCAGCGTAAAGCTCCTAACACAGCCCCATTGATTCCTATGGGGAAAGAACATTTATGTCTACACCTAACACCCTAACATGAACCCGAGTCTAAACACACCTAATCTTACACTTATTAACCCCTAATCTGCCGACCCCGACATCGTTGTCACCTACATTATATTATTAACCCCTAATCTGCCGCTCCGGACACCACCGCCACCTACATTATACTTATGAACCCCTAATCTGCTGCCCCCAACATCGCCGAACCCTACATTATATTTATTAACCCCTACTCTGCCGCCCCCAATGTCGCCGCCACCTACCTACACTTATTAACCCCTAATCTGCTGCACCCAACGTCGCCGTCACTATATTAAAGTTATTAACCCCTAAATCTAAGTTTAACCCTAATACCCCCCTAACTTAAATATTATTTAAATAAATCTAAATAAAATTACTACAATTAACTAAAGTATTCCTATTTAAAACTAAATACTTACCTATAAAATAAACCCTAAAATAGCTACAATATAACTAATAGTTACATTGTAGCTATCTCAGGGTTTATTTTTATTTTACAGGCAAGTTTGTATTTATATAAAGACAAATTTACCTGTAAAATAAAACCTAACAATTACACCTAACACTGCACTATAATTAAATAAATTCCCTAAATTAACTACAACTAAATACAATTATCTAAAGTACGAAAAAACAAACACTAAATTACAGAAAATAATAAAATAATTACAAGTTTTTTAAACTAATTACACCTAATCTAATAGCCTAATAAAATAAAAAAGCCCCCCAAAATAATAAAAAGCCCTACCCTATACTAAATTACAAATAGCCCTTAAAAGGGCCTTTTGCGGGGCATTGCCCCAAATTAATCAGCTTTTACCTGTAAAAAAAAAGTTCAATACCCACCAACATTAAAACCCACCACCTACACACCCAACCCTACTCTAAAACCCACCCAATACCCCCTTCTGCCCGTATGGAGGACCACTTCGCCCTGCATCGTTGAGGACTTCGGCCCGGTTGGGTGATCAAGGTAGGGTGATCTTCAAGGGGTTAGTGTTAGGTTTTATTAAGGGGGGATTGGGTGGGTTTTAGAGTAGGGTTGGGTGTGTGGGTGGTGGGTTTTAAATTATTTTATTATTTTCTGTAATTTAATGTGTGGGTTTTTTTCGTACTTTAGATAATTGTATTTAATTGTAGTTAATTTAGGGAATTTATTTAATTATAGTGTAGTGTTAGGTGTAATTGTAACTTAGGTTAGGTTTTACTTTACAGTTAAATTTATCTTTATTTTAACTAGGTAGCTATTAAATAGTTAATAACTATTCTACCTAGTTAAAATAAATACAAACTTGCCTGTAAAATAAAAATAAACCCTGAGATAGCTACAATGTAACTATTAGTTATATTGTAGCTATTTTAGGGTTTATTTTATAGGTAAGTATTTAGTTTTAAATAGGAATAATTTAGTTAATTGTAGTAATTTTATTTAGATTTATTTAAATTATATTTAAGTTAGGGGGTGTTAGGGTTTGTCAGAGTATATGAATATTATGATGAATATTACATATGTGTACATATATATATATATATATATATATATATGTATATTTTATACACTGTATATGTTAGATGAGACCTCAGGATTAATTGAACATGAGTTTGTTGAACACAGCTTCTAATACACTTCTATCAGGATTGACGATCAGTAGAGCCTTTTTGAAGCATGACCCCTGTAGTGTAAAACACACAAACATTTCTTTTCTAAAGGAAATAGCTCAGTGACCCTATTCATTTGACTATATATGCAGATTTTTATAACTTCAGAACATTTGGTGAGGTGAGAAAAGAATGTGTTCAAGGACCCCTTTGGAATTTGACACGTGTGATACAACAGTTCTATCTCACTGAATCTCTATTTGAAGACGTACTGCAAAACCCCATCTTGGGGGAAGGTAACACAAATAAAATTAAATACATTTTGCAAGGGGAACAATGCCAGTTTTCCATGTATGTTTAGAATGGTTCATGATATATATATTGAAATTAAGCACATTGTATTAAATAGATAATTGCTGCAGGGGATATTTATATAGGAAATAAATTCAGATATACATAGAAATGATATATATGTTTTGAAAACATAAAAGATCTAACTTAGCCTCTGTGTTTTTAAGAATATAAATAAATACTTATGGACCATACACATATTAATGCTTGGATCATCTCTAATAATTATTTCTATTTTTATTGCAGACAACCATTGGTCATGAGCATCAATCTATGCACTTAGAAAGAGACGGAATGCCGCATGAAATGAATTAAGTCATATCATATAAACGTGCAAATAAATGTTTATAAAGTTTCACATACATCTTTTAAAATATAGTGAGATGAAGATATGGAAGTTACTTTGATGTGATATGACTGAGATATAAATTTTCTATTAGGCTAAATGAAATATAAATTATTTTAATATAATGTTAGATATGTGATGTTTCATATCAAAATGATCAGAAAATTCATTAAGATATAACTTATCCAAAACAAATATTATGAATAGTTGTCGCAGTAAATTATGATAAAATTAATAACCATTTCATAGAAATACTGACTTAAGTTGTTTCAAATGTTGCTGTGTCTGTTTGTGCTGCCACCTGGTGTTATGTTGCGAGAACTACAGCCAGAAGGTTCTCTCTGGCTGTTAAAAATGAAATTTCCAAGGGCCAATCCAAATAGACATCCCACCTAACCAATGGGATGGTCAGATCTCGTAGGGCCACTCCCATGGTTTCATCAATGAATGAAAAAGTTATTTAAGTGAACGCATGAAAGAGAAAGGGACAGATTTTGCTGACTTGAATGATACATTGCTGGCGTCCAAAATACACTCATTCTAAACAAGCTGATCTACCTTCTTCTCAGTGATTGCAAAAATTTACTTATATATTTTCTGAGATGAAACAAGGAATCCTTGGTAACTGAACTATCTATTTTGGTAACGTATATATATATAGAGTATAAGAAAAGGGCTGCTAATTACATGTGATATTTTAAAGTCACTGCAGTTTAAAGATAAGTTATATGCATAGTCAATTTGTATTTAATAGATTTAAAGAAACAGTGTGTTTTAGTTAGCATTTCACAGCCTATATATATATTGTTTAAATCTGCGTCTGATTGACCAAGTAACTCATCTATGCAAGTTCTGATATTGTCAGTTAATTTTGTATTAGGATAAATTGCAGTTAAATAGCAGAATATATATATTATCCTATTGTTTTATAAACACTGTTTAGAATTGTATTGCTTAGATGTTAAAGGTTTTTAGTCTCATTGTGTTAAATAAATAAAAGGCTGAATTGTGAAGGTATATTTTTCTGGGTTTTGTAAGAAGGATAGCATATCTTAAGAGTTGGTTTTAACGCATATACATTTTGTTTCATTTCCTTTTATTGCAAATATACTTCAATATGTTTATGGATATTAACTAAATAAAAGAATTCAGATATTTATATTAATTGTATGGTCTAGTAGGTGCATGGTTGATAAGGGTTTCTATTTCTTTGTATTGTGTTTATAACCCTGCCATAAACTTATATATATTATTTGGATAGCACTACTAAGATTTTCATAAATATACTGACATAATAATTGGAGGCACTTTTTCTGAGATTTATTAATATTCCATCATAATTGATATAATATATTTGTAAGTAAATAGAAATTATTATAAAAGAGAAAAAAAAAAAAAAATCATATTTCGATATTAATATTTTGAAGATATAATTTTTTTGAAAGGTTGAAATATTAATTTTCATATTTCGAGATTGACATTAATATCTTGAAATATTATTAAAGATTAATTTTGAAAAATTAATAAAAATATTAATTTTTCATATTTCAAAGTTAATCAAAAATATTGATTTTTCATATTTTCAAAGTTAATCAAAATATTAATTTTTCAGATTTCGGAATATTAATTTTTCATATTTCAAAATTAATAATATTTTTTTTGAAATATAAAAATTTTCCTTCTCTCTTTTTATTGGCAAAAATTGTATTAGCGTTTTAGTTTAACTAAGTACTAAACCAATATAATAATGTCTGTAGCCAGAAGTGACTCATTTAATTCTGTACATAGCAATGAAATTGGTCCCATAACCATACCTATTACTAAAGGTCAGGTCCTTAAGAAAGATATCTTAAGTTACCTTAAAGGGAAGTTTAATATTGCGGGTGAATTAAATGATTTTATGGATATGCTTGAAACTAGGGCTAAAAATATTACCGTTAATAATAATATGTGGAATGAAGAGAATGAATTCTTCCAGGAATTATTAATGATTAATCAATGCGAAGCTCCCAAAAAGCGAGACGAACTAATACTAAAATCCTGGCCCCTTTTAATATGCATAATTGACGAAATGTCGTTTTGTGTCACAGACAAACGATTGCAAATACAGGAGCTAGAAAATAGTATTCGTTCCTCGCGCAGACGCGAAGAGGGTTTAAAAATAGCCAAAAATAAAATGGATGAATTTGCCCAAAACCTAGCCACCTTAGATAAGCACAATATGGACTTAATCGCGCAGATACAAGATTTAAATAAACAGCTTGCGCAAAGCCAGAGAGAATTAAGCGATTTAAAAAGGTCATATCGCCATAATGAAAACCCCTATATTAGCAGTGAGAATAATACAGATAATGCTAACTCCTTTAGCGAACGCGTCAGGGACGAGGTACGAAAATATATAGAACAACATAGACAAATGACCCCTAACGGGTCAGAAGTAGATTTCCCAAATAGACAATCCCCTCAGGATGTAAATCCAGAGGACAGCTGTAGCGCAGCTGATGCGGGGGAGGGAAACTCTAACAGAGAATCCCAAAATAAGTCTGATAAAGTCTATGATTCCCATAAAATAATCACCTTCGTACAACGCGCAGTACCTATATTCTCCAATAAGGGAACAACATCTGTAATTGATCATTTACAGGCTTTTGAAAATGCGTTAGCTATAATGAATGTTACAAGTGAGAAATTGAAAATTGAATTTCTGCCTTGGGTATTTGACAGTAGGCATCACAAATTCTTTGTTTCACTAAAGGATATGAATATTCATTCCTGGAATGGGGTAAAACAACAATGCAGAAAAGAATTCGGGCAATATCGCACTAAAACTGCCGCGAAAATAGCGGTATATGGTTTAAAGTGTCGTGCAAATCAGAGTCCAGTCGAATTCCTTTCTGTATTGAAAAATGCGTACAGTATGGCTGAAGATAATCCCAGATTTGATGGCTCAGAATTTGTAAATTTATTTTTTGAAGCATTGCCTACACCCATCAAAATCAACTTAGCTAGAGATTTTGATGAGGACTGCTCATTGGAATGGCTGATCAAAGAGAGTACGAAGTTATACTCTATTCAGCAGTCCAGTGAGCAGGGGGTTAAAAAGGAGTCAAAACCCAAAATTGTGGCAGAAACTAGGGTGTCACCTAGCCCCCTCAATTTGGAGTCTAACAAGAGGACTTATGCAGAGGTGGCCAGTCAAAACAGACCATCTCCACAGAGGTTTAATTCTGCCCCTCCCCCTACACAGGTTGAGGCGCAGGGAGACTATAACCAAAGTGGGGGACATAATCAGGTGAATAATTACTCACAAAGAGAATACTCACCAAATAATTGGTATCCGCGCAAGGGTAGATACAATAAACGGCGAAGATATTCTCAGGGTAACCAGACACCCCAGGTATATAATGCTCCCCAAAATATTAATACTGAACAAGCTGAACCCCAGGGGCAACCACGCCAGAATAGAAATAGTGGCCCTGATTCTGAGAGAACCCAATGGTCCAGGAATCAGTACAATGGGGCACCAAGAGATAGGCCCAGGGGTAGAGGTAACTTGTACAATCAGGTAGATATGCTGTTTACCCAATTAAATCGGTTGAGCGAACAAATCGCTAATATGAGTCAAAAATCTACGGCTCAGCAACCGAACAATACTTTTTTAGGGGTACAGCCAGTGGTCAGCAGTGGACCACAGGCACAGTCATAAATACTGCAGTATCACCTGAAGGGGAGGGTAGAGATATACAAACTGTAATAATAAATATCAATGATACTAATCATGTTATCTCCCCACAGACCGGAAACGGACGATTTGGCCGTGATGACAAGCAACCTCATCCGGGAAAAGTTAACAAATCTCTTCCCTTGCAGCTCTCTCCTAACCTTATCTCCACAGATGCAGTACAAAAGAATCCAACCAACCCTGTCATAGAGGAAACAGGTAGGTATGAAGGTTCCTCTGCATCGAATGACACAGCGAATTCAGGTAAAACGTGGCGAAGCCCACAGATGTACAAGAATGCAAATTTTATGTGTGAAATGATAGAAACTGCAGGAAGATATTATGTACTAGTTGAGCTGCAAGATTCAGTCTCCAACCCTATCAGGGGATTAATTGACACTGGGTCACAGGCAACTATCTTATCCCACAGGTACTACACACAGCTAAATGAGCTAACACCCCACAAACCTAAAATAAAAGAATTTGACGGTTCTCTAATAGGTGTTGGGGGTGACTCCCTAAAAGTTTACGGTACTGCCTGGTTAAAAATTAAATTGGGGAACAGGGTCATAAGACACCCTGTCATTATTGTGGATCTGCCAACTGATCGTTTAATTATTGGTAGTGATCTCCTGAAACGATTAAGCACCATAATTGATTGCATAAATAATGTAATTTGGTCACAAGTTAAACGGCCTATCAATTATGAAAAATCTGGTATATCTCGCACCCGACATAGCTATCACGTGGTGGAAGAGAAACCAGATGCTGTGGAGATTCATTTCAGGAATAACTCTGTACCTGAAATCACTATTCTACAAATAGATGATCAAACTCCTTTTAGTGGCTCTGATGGTAATACTTTTAAAATTTCGCCCGGAAAAATAGCGAATATCTCCCTAGATGGCGATATATTAACCATATCACTCCACAAGGGGGGTCCTAAAATCCCTAAAGGGGGAGACCATGCTCAATACCTCACAGGGATTGAGAGAGTTAAAGAGGATCTATTTATCCCTATACAAGTGCATGACCTTGGTAAAACCAAGTATGCTAAAATAAATTTAAAACAGGAAACTAGCTATATAAGCGAAGGTTTATTAGCGCAAATAGCTGAACCTAAAGTGATTAAATATCTTTCTCCCCAAGACCACTGTGTCAACGGCCTGGATGACAGGTCTGAAAGCTATAACATCACAGCTAAGTGCTTATTATCTATCTCTATTGGTAATAAGTCAGTGAAGCACCTGTTTTTAGTTTTAAATACTCCCCATAATCAAATATACATTGGCAATGATATCTTACATAGATATGCCATACAAATAGATTTGATTAATTCTTGCCTCTGGAGCAGGTTAAAGGGGGACCCTGAAGTATTTCAGGATGAAAATGCAGCCCTGAAATCAAACCAGCAATTGCCATATGCTGTGAATATGCAGGTATCTAGCGATGTTATAATTCCTGCTGGGGCTGATAAATTTCTTTTACCCTTACAGGTAAAGAGAGGTCAGAAATTAAAAACTTCTGAAACACTGATTTGCCTCTCCCATAGAATACAAAATCTGGGTGTCTCAGTAACCTACACTCCTATGGTGAATATTGGAACTGTTCCAATACATATTATTGTGCATAACATGACCCCACAGGATATAACATTATCCAAGGGAACTACCATAGGATATGCACTGGAATCAAGTTATTACACTTTTGGATTCCAGAATAATGTAATTGGGCTAATACCTGAAGGATACCTAACTGAAGAACAATTAATAGAACAATCCTTTGCATCTATGCCAGAGGGTCTATTTAATATTCAGTCTATTTATCCCTTCAGCTCAGAGGAAGGCATCTGTAAAATTGAAGAAGCCTCTCTAGTGTTTGATCAGCCAATCAAACAGCAAGATTACCCCAATACCCAGAGTCATGGGAGCAATGTAGATTATAATCAAGGGGATCTCACCTCTAGACTGGAAGAAGCCTATGAAATAGGACAGCCTGAAATCTTTCCAGGATTTCAGCAAATAGTCGAAGAGCAAATATCCTTAGCTAATGGCTGTTCCAGCGATGATGAACGCCAACAGCTGCGAGAACTCCTAATGGAATACAAGGATATTTTCGCTAAGGATTCTTATGACTGTGGTACTACAGACTTGCACATTGCAAGGATACAAACAGATCCTAATGCACCACCTGTATTTGTCAAACAATACAGACTTCCCTTAGCCTCATATGATTCTCTTGCAGAGATCATAAGGAATTTGGAAGAAAGAGGTATTATCAGACAGGTGCACAGCTCTTATAATAATCCTATTCTAGGTGTCCTTAAGCCCAATGGACAATGGCGTTTGTGTGCTGACTTAAGACAGCTAAACAAACGAGTATACATGTCTGGCTGGCCTGTACCATACATTGACCAATGCCTAGCACAAATGCAGGGATCCAAAATATTCAGTGCCATTGATTGTGCACAGGGATATTGGACCATAAAGGTACATGAAGAGGACCAATATAAGCTAGCATTCTTCTTCCAAAAGGTTCAGTATGCATTTCAGAGACTTCCATTTGGATACATAAATTCTGGACATGAATTTGCTGTATTCATGCATAAGGCTATGCCTGACGCACTGGAAAGGGGGACCTTATCTTATGTTGATGATGTTTTAATCAAAAGCACAGACTTTGAAAAACACATCGCAGAGCTTAAACACGTCCTCAGCCAACTTAAAAGGGCAGGTGTCAAATTATCCCTGCAAAAAGCTCAATGGTGCCACACTCGTGTAAACTTCTTGGGACATGAAGTTACCTCTGACGGATTAAATCCCCAGAAGAAAAAGGTGGAAGCGATAGTGAATTCTAAAAACCCAACTAACTTAAAGGAATTGAGATCATTCCTGGGTATGACAAATTATTCTCGCAAATTCATTGATAATTATGCGGAATTAGCTAAACCACTACTACTTCTCCTAAAGAAAGAGGTGAAATGGCACTGGAGTGAGTCTCAAGAGACTGCCATCAGAGAGCTGAAGAGAAAACTCACTCAAGCACCTTGCTTAGCGTACCCTGAAGGTGGTAAACCTTTCTTCTTAGAGACAGGTTACACAGATATAAGCATGAGCGCTGTTTTATACCAAAAGCATGATAATTTGAACAAAGCCATTGCTTATGCGAGCAAAAATCTATCCCCAGTAGAAATAAAATTTAGCGATTGCGAAAAAGCCCTCTTATCTACTGTATGGGCTCTACAAAATTTCCGCAGCTATATACAGGGCGAGAAAATTATTGTAGAAACGGCCCACCAGCCTTTGCTATATTTGCAAAGTGAGAGAATAAGAGATGGGAATTTGTCTAATAGCCGCATAACAGCGTGGACTCTTTCCTTACAAGGCTGGCCACTAGAAATCCGCTACAAGCAGAATAAAAAGAATCCAGTCGCACAAGGGCTTGCTGAGCTCCACGACTGTACTGCTAGAGATCCTGGGGAAGAATTATCAGAAGATGATTTTCTGGAGGAACAATTGCTTTCCCCATATAAAATATACAATGAGGACCATTGTCAAACACTACCTTGGGTGTATGTTGATGGTTGTTCTTACCATGCCACTATTGATAATGAGCGCAGATTAGTCGCTGGCATTGGTATAACGGGGGCAAATGGATTCCCAAATATATCTATAGGTTTCAACATTGGACCAAGATCCAGTCAAGTTGCTGAACTAACTGCTGTTTTCAAAACCATTGGAATGGCTATTGAACATGGTATTCATGAATTTGTGATCATAACTGACTCAAATTATGTGCGTGACAGTTTTGTTGAATACCTGCCAACTTGGAAAAGAAATGGCATGCAGAAAAGCAATAACAAACCAGTCAAGCATGGCAAGTTGTTCTGCGAGATTGATAATCTGGTAGTATCCAATGATTTAACCATACACTGGAAAAAGACCAGGGGTCATTCCAGAGTTTTAGGTCCTGATAAGGAAGGCAATGACCTTGTGGATTCATTAGCCAAACAAGGAGCCATAACTGGAGAACTCCTTAATATTGACCATTTAATGGGTGCAATTCAGGTAGAAGCCATTACCAGAAACCAGGCAAAACAACAGAGTGAGCCTAACTTGGTACAATGGAGTCAGGATTCTCCTAGTGAGGACCTGATCACTAGTCAAAAAGAAGACCCCATTGTAGGCATCTTCTATAAACACATAGAAGA
Source organism: Bombina bombina (assembly GCF_027579735.1). Lineage (NCBI taxonomy): Eukaryota > Metazoa > Chordata > Amphibia > Anura > Bombinatoridae > Bombina > Bombina bombina. The sequence goes on along the minus strand of NC_069499.1, from coordinate 14,937,756 downwards.
TCCTGAAAGCAACCCCATCTCAAAAGATGATTGTATTGGCAAAGAAGATCTGAGAATCTTAATAAAATCTAGATCACAATTCAAATTACAGGATGGTTTGTTAATTAGAACCTCCAAAACTGGCATCCAGCAGTGGGTAGTACCCACCAAGTTCTGAGGTCTAATGCTTCAACATGCCCATGATGCCCCCACATCTGGTCATCGTGGTGCCAAACTCACGTATGAAATATTGCGTGATTACGCTTTTTGGCCACACATGTTGAAAGATGTTCAAACCTACTGTCAAGGGTGTTTAATCTGCCCACAGTTCCAACCCACTGCACCAACGCATAGAGCGCCATTGCAGAAAAGGGGGATGGTAATGCCATGGTCAGATATACAAATTGATTTTATTGGCCCAGTAACAAGATCATCAAGAGGTAACAAGTACATGTTAACAGTGACATGCCTGTTCACTAAATGGGTAGAGTGCATTAGTGCACCTAACAATAGTGCTGAAACATGTGCAGCATTGCTCATCAACCATGTATTTTCCAGATTTGGTTTGCCCCAAAGAATCGAATCAGATCGGGGGACCCACTTCACTAGCGAAGTAATGACAAAAATGTGGAAAATACTAGGGGTTAAAAGAAAGCTCCATATTGCTTATAGAGCTGCCTCAAGTGGTGGTGTAGAGCGTTACAACCAGTCTATTGTTAAAATCCTCAAAAAGTTTGTGAGTGAAACAGGTAAAGACTGGGATGTAAAACTACCTCTAGTCTTAATGGCATTAAGAGCAACTCCAAGTAGTGCTACCAAGATGTCACCTTTTGAACTGATGACTGGTAGAAGAATGGTTCTACCTCAGCATCTGCTGTACCGTACATCAGACCAAAACTTGATAAATGCTGCCAATACACATCAATATGTGGAAAACCTAAGAAAGCACCTGCAATATGCCTTTGCATTTGCTCAAAGGAATTTAGAAAGAGCCGCAACTGCCACTAAAACCTATTATGATCTCAAAACATCCAAAAAGGAATATGAAATAAATGATAAAGTTTATCTTTATAACTTTGGAAGAGATCAGGTTAGGGAGAAGAAATTTCTTCCCTCATGGAAAGGTCCTTTTGTCATTACTGACAAAATATCTCCAGTGGCCTATAAAATACGGATCCCCAAAAATGAAGGTTTCATAGATAAATGGGTACATATCAATCAATTGCGGGCATGTCATCCCAGATCCCAACTACAAGTCATAGAGGGAGAATGAAGTGTCATATCCCCAAATGCACTAAAGACATACTGTAATTTAAAGATGCCTAACTGATAAACATGAAAGCTCAAAATAACAAACTTTCTTCATAAGAGACTGTCTATGAGGTATACGGTTGATCCTCATCAAATACCACTGACTTTAAGCCAATTCAAATACATGTGTCCTACATCTATTTGAAGTTGGAAGGGGGATTTATGTCAGAGTATATGAATATTATGATGAATATTACATATGTGTACATATATATATATATATATATATATATATATATATATATATATATATATATATGTATATTTTATACACTGTATATGTTAGATGAGACCTCAGGATTAATTGAACATGAGTTTGTTGAACACAGCTTCTAATACACTTCTATCAGGATTGACGATCAGTAGAGCCTTTTTGAAGCATGACCCCTGTAGTGTAAAACACACAAACATTTCTTTTCTAAAGGAAATAGCTCAGTGACCCTATTCATTTGACTATATATGCAGATTTTTATAACTTCAGAACATTTGGTGAGGTGAGAAAAGAATGTGTTCAAGGACCCCTTTGGAATTTGACACGTGTGATACAACAGTTCTATCTCACTGAATCTCTATTTGAAGACGTACTGCAAAACCCCATCTTGGGGGAAGGTAACACAAATAAAATTAAATACATTTTGCAAGGGGAACAATGCCAGTTTTCCATGTATGTTTAGAATGGTTCATGATATATATATTGAAATTAAGCACATTGTATTAAATAGATAATTGCTGCAGGGGATATTTATATAGGAAATAAATTCAGATATACATAGAAATGATATATATGTTTTGAAAACATAAAAGATCTTACTTAGCCTCTGTGTTTTTAAGAATATAAATAAATACTTATGGACCATACACATATTAATGCTTGGATCATCTCTAATAATTATTTCTATTTTTATTGCAGACAACCATTGGTCATGAGCATCAATCTATGCACTTAGAAAGAGACGGAATGCTGCATGAAATGAATTAAGTCATATCATATAAACGTGCAAATAAATGTTTATAAAGTTTCACATACATCTTTTAAAATATAGTGAGATGAAGATATGGAAGTTACTTTGATGTGATATGACTGAGATATAAATTTTCTATTAGGCTAAATGAAATATAAATTATTTTAATATAATGTTAGATATGTGATGTTTCATATCAAAATGATCAGAAAATTCATTAAGATATAACTTATCCAAAACAAATATTATGAATAGTTGTCGCAGTAAATTATGATAAAATTAATAACCATTTCATAGAAATACTGACTTAAGTTGTTTCAAATGTTGCTGTGTCTGTTTGTGCTGCCACCTGGTGTTATGTTGCGAGAACTACAGCCAGAAGGTTCTCTCTGGCTGTTAAAAATGAAATTTCCAAGGGCCAATCCAAATAGACATCCCACCTAACCAATGGGATGGTCAGATCTCGTAGGGCCACTCCCATGGTTTCATCAATGAATGAAAAAGTTATTTAAGTGAACGCATGAAAGAGAAAGGGACAGATTTTGCTGACTTGAATGATACATTGCTGGCGTCCAAAATACACTCATTCTAAACAAGCTGATCTACCTTCTTCTCAGTGATTGCAAAAATTTACTTATATATTTTCTGAGATGAAACAAGGAATCCTTGGTAACTGAACTATCTATTTTGGTAACGTATATATATATATAGAGTATAAGAAAAGGGCTGCTAATTACATGTGATATTTTAAAGTCACTGCAGTTTAAAGATAAGTTATATGCATAGTCAATTTGTATTTAATAGATTTAAAGAAACAGTGTGTTTTAGTTAGCATTTCACAGCCTATATATATATTGTTTAAATCTGCGTCTGATTGACCAAGTAACTCATCTATGCAAGTTCTGATATTGTCAGTTAATTTTGTATTAGGATAAATTGCAGTTAAATAGCAGAATATATATATTATCCTATTGTTTTATAAACACTGTTTAGAATTGTATTGCTTAGATGTTAAAGGTTTTTAGTCCCATTGTGTTAAATAAATAAAAGGCTGAATTGTGAAGGTATATTTTTCTGGGTTTTGTAAGAAGGATAGCATATCTTAAGAGTTGGTTTTAACGCATATACATTTTGTTTCATTTCCTTTTATTGCAAATATACTTCAATATGTTTATGGATATTAACTAAATAAAAGAATTCAGATATTTATATTAATTGTATGGTCTAGTAGGTGCATGGTTGATAAGGGTTTCTATTTCTTTGTATTGTGTTTATAACCCTGCCATAAACTTATATATATTATTTGGATAGCACTACTAAGATTTTCATAAATATACTGACAGGTTAGACGTAGATTTAGGGGTTAATAACTTTAATATAGTGTCGGCGACGTTGGGGGCGGCAGATTAGGGGTTAATAAATGTAGGTAGGTGTCGGCGATGTTAGGGACAGCAGATTAGGGGTTAATAAAATTGAACTAGTGTTTGCAAGGCGGGAGCGTGGCGGTTTAGGGGTTAATATATTTATTATAGTGGCGGCGATGTCCGGTTTGGCAGATTAGGGGTTAAAAATGTTATTTAAGTGTTTGCGATGTGGGGGGGGGGCTCGGTTTAGGGGTTAATAGGTAGTTTATGGGTGTTAGTGTACTTTTTAGCACTTTAGTTAAGAGTTTTATACTACGGCGTTAACCCATAAAACTCTTAACTACTGACTTTCAAATGCGGTATCGGGCTTGACAGGAGAGGGTCTACCGCTTACTTCTAGGAAGACTTGTAATACCGGCGTTAGGCAGTATTTTCGAGTCTAGCCGAAAAAGTGAGCAGTACACCTGTACCTGCAAGACTCATAATCTAGCCGTTAGTTTTTAACCCCATGGGTGCAAATTTAACAGTGAAATCTATTACAATGTAAAATAAACCAGCATGGATCAATTAGGCAATATGTGTTACTAACAACAGTTATTTAATACAATCTTAGGCAATATTATCATTAAAATTATGTTTTGGTAACTTAATAATACAATGCAATCAGTCAGATTCAGAATGTATATCTACAGCCGAAGGAACACATAAGAACCTCTCTAATGCCTCAACAAGTCTCAACTTTAGAGAATATAAAACTACTAAAATAAAATATACTTAAACACAACACCAGGGTTGTTCTTACAATAAACTGAATTAAGTGAATACTATTTGTAACAAGATATTCTGATTCCTAGGCAATATAAATTAGACTATAGGGATAAGTACATATACAAGTTAGGCCTATAAACATCTAATACAAATCTTAATAAGGACCTTAAATGGGCATAAACCCAAATTTTTTCTTTCATGATTCAGATAGAGCATGTAATTTTAAGCAACTTTCTAATTTACTTCTATTATCTAATTTGCTTCAATATATTGATATTCTTAGCTGAAAAGCATATCTAGATAGGCTCAGTAGCTGCTGATTGGGTGCTGCACATAGATGCCTCGTGTGATTGGCTCACACATGTGCATTACTATTTCTTCAGCAAAAGATATCTAAAGAATGAAGCAAATTAGATAATAGAAGTAAATTGGAATGCTGTTTAAAATGGTATTCTCTATCTGAATCATGAAAGAAAAATTGTGGGTTTAGTGTCCCTTTAAATGCAACAACTGCTTATATATAATTAAAGACTTTTTATACTTCCCCAAATGTTTGCTCCTCCAAGCCCTGGGTTATCACTAGTCAAGCTGTGTGTTTCCCCTGCATCCGGTCCCACAAAATCTTAGTCCACAGGAAAAACAGGAAATAATTTCCAAGGATATCAAAAATATAGAATGGGTACAACCAGGATTCAAAATTATATTTCAGAGGAAAATTGAACAGCGTATCCACCCTTCTTTCATGCAACCCAGAGTCTCTTGTGAGTGCTCAGAGACCCAATTTATCCTGAACTACAACTCTGCCCCAATCTCCAACAGCCATTCACAGATGTGTGAGGATCTGTAATGCTTTGATTGGATGAATGCTAATTAGTCCCTGGAAATAATTCACTCAATGCTAAGTATGGCTGGTTGTACTTTCACTAATTCCCCACAAGATGGCGATGGTGAGTTGTGCTATAAAAGTGAACCTGTGTAACTTTCTTATATTTTATCATTTTATTTATTTTTTATCTATCTATCTATCTATCTATCTATCCATCTCTCTCTACATATAAATATATATACATACACACACATATATATATACATATGTATATATATATAGCCGTTTTGTGCAAGTGATTGTGTCTCACTCACTGTTCCCATGGACGTTGTGGACATTTTTCGGTGATTACTCAAATACCGTTAGAGCCCATCAACATCGATGCAGTGTAGCTGCATCTTCTATTCCGGATCTATGGTATGGCCTTAAGTTACTGCGGGTGTTTACTGTCCCTTTAATTCCATTCCGTACATTCTCCTTCTATACCTTTTAGTTTTATATTTAAATTTATATATATATATATATATATATATATATATAATCTGAACCATAATAAATAGGCGGAGCTAAATTATGCTAATTATGTGGGTTTGGCAAAGTGGGCGGAACTTTAAGGCAGGGGAGTAGTAAAACATTTAATGTAGGTAATTGATAGCTGAAAAAATGTGTGTGTTTTCCCTGCTCTGGTTAGACCTGATAAGCCAGTGGGAAAAGGAGGATCCCAAACCTCCAAATGGTTAACAATACTAAAAGAGAAAACTACTAACTAGTAGTAGATTACTCAACCCACAGCGCTAACAGCTTAAATCAGAACACCAAATGTAATGTCAAATGATAACAATATGTTGCAAATCAAATACGGCTAACTCACAAATATAAAATGTATCAAATATTACAATTTATTAAAATACATGAAATACGCTGATCAGACGTATATATAAAAAAGCAAATACAAAAACAATGGAAAAAACAATATTAAAAAACAAGAGGGATTATTAACAGTGTTGTAAATTAACCCTCAGGAGCCGATAAGATGCACACAGTGTAGTATCCAAAATCGCTATGAAGCTGGAATCGAAACCAGAAATCAACGTGTTTCAGCCCGTTCTGGGCCTTTGTCAAGCGGAACAGGCTGAAACGCGTTGCTCCTGTTGTTGCATTACTCTGTCCCTCACAGGCTTCCGTATCAGAAAGGTTCTGTCTAACAGCCGCTGCAGACTTTGTATCATTATTGTGGACAACGATACAGCTGGTTATCGCACAGACTTATGGTGTAAGTAAAAGTAAAAACCTTTTGCTTGGTTCTTTTTCTTCGTGTGATTTTGAATATATTTGTGTTCCAGCTTCAATCTTGGGTTGAAATAAGGCAATGAAAGTCATCTGATTTCTGGTTCCGATTCCCGCTTCATAGCGATTTTGGATACTACACTTTGTGCATCTATCGGCTCCTCAGGGTTAATTTACAACACTGTTAATAATCCCCCTTGTTTTTTAATATTGTTTTTTCCATTGTTTTTGTATTTGCTTTTTTATATATACGTCTGATCAGCGTATTTCATGTATTTTAATAAATTGTAATATTTGATACATTTTATATCTGTGAGTTAGCCGTATTTGATTTGCAACATATTGTTATCATTTGATATTATTATACATTTGGTGTTCTGATTTAAAGTGAAAGTAAAGTCAGGCTAATCGGTACTTAGAATTGAAATATATTTTAAAAATAAAGGTCAGTTTAATTCATGATTTTGTTGTCTGCGTTTTATAAATAGCTTTTTGTTCCAATTCAGTTTGCCCAACTCTCTCGGCATTCGCCCACCTGCAGTAAAAAAAAAAACATTAGTAGTGACGATTACAGCCATATCGAACTGATTGGGTCCCCCATTGGCGTCTAAATCAGTTAGATAAACGCCCACGACTTGTAATGCGCATGCGGCTAACTCTGAAATCTGTCTGTGTCTCAAAGCGCGTTCATGCAAGCCGCATGCGCATTACCAAAGGGAATCACCCTAATATACTTACAGTGGCCTAGATTTAGAGTTTGGCGTTAGCCGTCAAAACCAGCGTTAGAGGCTCCTAACGCTTGTTTTTTACGGACTCCGGTATTTAGAGTTCAGTTACCGACACTCAAAAATCACCCAACGCTCAAATCTCTACCGACAGCTCAAACCCAGTAGTTAACATATACCAACAAAATAAACATCCACGAATCACAAAACAAATATTACACAAAGTACACTTACACTCATACAAACACTACACTATATTTATTTTTCAGATTGAATAATTTTTCATCAAAATACAAAGGATCAAAGTTGCGAGATCTCGGGTGTTAGAAAAAAAACAACACAAATCCATTTTGCCATTGACTTACATTGACACACGGGAAAAGACCCTCATATACCTACATCTAACTAATAAGATTATCACAAACATACACTCATCGATGCATACAAACAATATACACCACATGACATACACAAAAAAGTTATTTATTACAAAATGAACACGATTTAGTTACTTTTTCACACAAGCTCATGACGTCACTCACTTTACGAGGAAAACCAGTCTTTGAAAAAAAAATTACCAAAATTTAGAGCCTCCATTGACTTCTATGGGGAAGACGTGCTCGTGCACGCGAAAGACAGATTTCCCTAACGCACGCAAATAGCGTAGACCTAAAAACTCCAAATACCAGCGCTAGAAATAGGAAAAAAATACATGCTTTTCTGCGTTAGACCCAGCTATGATAAATAGATCAAGAAATGACTATTTCCCTATGGTGGACTTATGGATTGTACTTATTGAATATTCACAACAGCATTAAATTGTTTCATACTTTTATATTACATCAACTACAAATCAACATCACTAGTAACAAACATTTTAAACAAAAAAATCACATTTACACGGACACAAAAATAATTTTAAAATTTCAGGATTCACAAACAGTACACAATGGGAAACACCTCTCGTTTACCTTTATTATTGCATTTCATTTATTCAACTCATATGCTTGCAGCAACTGCATATCTACATAGGCTTAACACATGATCAGTCATGGATGCACATACATTACTTTTAGCATTCACTCATACATGTGCATTCAAATGATGGGGGGAAAACACATTACATTCTCTCTAGGAATCAGAAAACAGAACATATGGATTTTACTGTACTTTTAACATCATGATTCCATCACAATAAACCATTAGGAATTACGTACAAGAAGAACATCATTACACCAGATTACAGATGTCACTTTATGGGAAGGAACAACAATGCCAGACCGCTATATAGAAGTCAGCATATGTGGGACACAATCACAATATATACGTACATGTACATAACACGCATCACCCATCACGCAACCACAAAGCACATATTTAGATTTTATTCAGCACACAATAACAATGTAGCACAATACAACAACACAATGAGGATTTCTGAACTACATAGGCAGGTTAATAATATCATGACGTCATTAGAAGATTCAACCATACTGTGATATTCTGTGTATACTCTGTTACAATTATGAATATAGTTTTGGATCTCAATTGCAGTGTTGCATAAAATGAGTTTGTTCCACCTGAGTTTCTGTATTCAATGTGGATGAATACAGATTAACTTTCAGTGAAAAGTTATTAAAGGTTAAAGTTAAACTGGGCACAATGTAACAACACAAAGGCTCTGGTGTTATAGTAAACAAAGTCTCTGTTAGTTAGTTCAGGCAAGGTGTTACCTTGTATCAGATAGTGTAGAGATGGAAACAATCCTATTCAGACTTGCTGACAGGCTGCTGACACACTGAATCAGAGTAGGCTGCACTGAAGCTGAATGAACAGAGAGTGATGTCACAAAAGGGGGTGTGGCTAAGTTCCGGTTTTACAATCCAGTTTTCCTCTTTGTAATTGCTTTGGTTTTCTTCTGGTTAGTTGACTTGTACTCAGGAAACAACCACTAAGTGCCAGTGGAGTTGTGGCAAGAAGGGAGCACAAGATTTTGTAATAGGAAGGTGTGCTGTGAAATATGTTGCGGTCCAATGTAGCTTCAGAAACTGCAGGGGCAATAAATACTGCAGTAGTAGAGAGGAGTTTTAATCCTTAGTTCAGATGTCCAAGTGGCTTAGAGAAAGGAGATTATGTTAGGTTTGTATCCTAAGAAACAACTGCACATACACCTGCTAGGAAGCAGTTTCAATACTAAGCACCTGTTTACAGGAAACAGGATACTCTTAAAGACAAAGTGGGAAGGGCTATGAAATGACTGACAGGAGACCTGACATGACCCCCCACCTAAGCAAGCTGTCCCACAGCTTGAGGTCGGGGACGATCCGGATTTCGCCTATGGAATTGTGCCACCAACTTAGGAGCGGAAAGATTAGATGGCCTTAAGTTACTGCGGGTGTTTACTGTCCCTTTAATTCCATTCCGTACATTCTCCTTCTATACCTTTTAGTTTTATATTTAAATTTATATATATATATATATATATATATATATATAATCTGAACCATAATAAATAGGCGGAGCTAAATTATGCTAATTATGTGGGTTTGGCAAAGTGGGCGGAACTTTAAGGCAGGGGAGTAGTAAAACATTTAATGTAGGTAATTGATAGCTGAAAAAATGTGTGTGTTTTCCCTGCTCTGGTTAGACCTGATAAGCCAGTGGGAAAAGGAGGATCCCAAACCTCCAAATGGTTAACAATACTAAAAGAGAAAACTACTAACTAGTAGTAGATTACTCAACCCACAGCGCTAACAGCTTAAATCAGAACACCAAATGTAATGTCAAATGATAACAATATGTTGCAAATCAAATACGGCTAACTCACAAATATAAAATGTATCAAATATTACAATTTATTAAAATACATGAAATACGCTGATCAGACGTATATATAAAAAAAGCAAATACAAAAACAATGGAAAAAACAATATTAAAAAACAAGAGGGATTATTAACAGTGTTGTAAATTAACCCTCAGGAGCCGATAAGATGCACACAGTGTAGTATCCAAAATCGCTATGAAGCTGGAATCGAAACCAGAAATCAACGTGTTTCAGCCCGTTCTGGGCCTTTGTCAAGCGGAACAGGCTGAAACGCGTTGCTCCTGTTGTTGCATTACTCTGTCCCTCACAGGCTTCCGTATCAGAAAGGTTCTGTCTAACAGCCGCTGCAGACTTTGTATCATTATTGTGGACAACGATACAGCTGGTTATCGCACAGACTTATGGTGTAAGTAAAAGTAAAAACCTTTTGCTTGGTTCTTTTTCTTCGTGTGATTTTGAATATATTTGTGTTCCAGCTTCAATCTTGGGTTGAAATAAGGCAATGAAAGTCATCTGATTTCTGGTTCCGATTCCCGCTTCATAGCGATTTTGGATACTACACTTTGTGCATCTATCGGCTCCTCAGGGTTAATTTACAACACTGTTAATAATCCCCCTTGTTTTTTAATATTGTTTTTTCCATTGTTTTTGTATTTGCTTTTTTATATATACGTCTGATCAGCGTATTTCATGTATTTTAATAAATTGTAATATTTGATACATTTTATATCTGTGAGTTAGCCGTATTTGATTTGCAACATATTGTTATCATTTGATATTATTATACATTTGGTGTTCTGATTTAAAGTGAAAGTAAAGTCAGGCTAATCGGTACTTAGAATTGAAATATATTTTAAAAATAAAGGTCAGTTTAATTCATGATTTTGTTGTCTGCGTTTTATAAATAGCTTTTTGTTCCAATTCAGTTTGCCCAACTCTCTCGGCATTCGCCCACCTGCAGTAAAAAAAAAAACATTAGTAGTGACGATTACAGCCATATCGAACTGATTGGGTCCCCCATTGGCGTCTAAATCAGTTAGATAAACGCCCACGACTTGTAATGCGCATGCGGCTAACTCTGAAATCTGTCTGTGTCTCAAAGCGCGTTCATGCAAGCCGCATGCGCATTACCAAAGGGAATCACCCTAATATACTTACAGTGGCCTAGATTTAGAGTTTGGCGTTAGCCGTCAAAACCAGCGTTAGAGGCTCCTAACGCTTGTTTTTTACGGACTCCGGTATTTAGAGTTCAGTTACCGACACTCAAAAATCACCCAACGCTCAAATCTCTACCGACAGCTCAAACCCAGTAGTTAACATATACCAACAAAATAAACATCCACGAATCACAAAACAAATATTACACAAAGTACACTTACACTCATACAAACACTACACTATATTTATTTTTCAGATTGAATAATTTTTCATCAAAATACAAAGGATCAAAGTTGCGAGATCTCGGGTGTTAGAAAAAAAACAACACAAATCCATTTTGCCATTGACTTACATTGACACACGGGAAAAGACCCTCATATACCTACATCTAACTAATAAGATTATCACAAACATACACTCATCGATGCATACAAACAATATACACCACATGACATACACAAAAAAGTTATTTATTACAAAATGAACACGATTTAGTTACTTTTTCACACAAGCTCATGACGTCACTCACTTTACGAGGAAAACCAGTCTTTGAAAAAAAAATTACCAAAATTTAGAGCCTCCATTGACTTCTATGGGGAAGACGTGCTCGTGCACGCGAAAGACAGATTTCCCTAACGCACGCAAATAGCGTAGACCTAAAAACTCCAAATACCAGCGCTAGAAATAGGAAAAAAATACATGCTTTTCTGCGTTAGACCCAGCTATGATAAATAGATCAAGAAATGACTATTTCCCTATGGTGGACTTATGGATTGTACTTATTGAATATTCACAACAGCATTAAATTGTTTCATACTTTTATATTACATCAACTACAAATCAACATCACTAGTAACAAACATTTTAAACAAAAAAATCACATTTACACGGACACAAAAATAATTTTAAAATTTCAGGATTCACAAACAGTACACAATGGGAAACACCTCTCGTTTACCTTTATTATTGCATTTCATTTATTCAACTCATATGCTTGCAGCAACTGCATATCTACATAGGCTTAACACATGATCAGTCATGGATGCACATACATTACTTTTAGCATTCACTCATACATGTGCATTCAAATGATGGGGGGAAAACACATTACATTCTCTCTAGGAATCAGAAAACAGAACATATGGATTTTACTGTACTTTTAACATCATGATTCCATCACAATAAACCATTAGGAATTACGTACAAGAAGAACATCATTACACCAGATTACAGATGTCACTTTATGGGAAGGAACAACAATGCCAGACCGCTATATAGAAGTCAGCATATGTGGGACACAATCACAATATATACGTACATGTACATAACACGCATCACCCATCACGCAACCACAAAGCACATATTTAGATTTTATTCAGCACACAATAACAATGTAGCACAATACAACAACACAATGAGGATTTCTGAACTACATAGGCAGGTTAATAATATCATGACGTCATTAGAAGATTCAACCATACACATTACAGATTCACGACTGTACCGCCTTTTTCTGAACTTTAACACTCAATACTACAATACAACATATACGTAAATAACAGTTTGGAACAGCATTATTAGGGAGATTTGAATGGGACAATTAATAAATATTGTCAGATCGCAAATCACTTATATATATAATACTACAGATGACAGCCGGAAGTTATTCAGTATTAGTGCCATTTGAATGGGACACATACAATATTGACAGCTCGGCAATCACTTATATATACAATACTACAGATGGCAGACGGGAAGTTCGGAATTATTATTGCGATTTTAAAGGGACGCATACAATATTGACAGCTCGGCAATCACTTATATATACAATACTACAGATGACAGCCGGAAGTTATTCATTATTATTGAGATTTGAATGGGACGCATACAATATTGACAGCTCGGCAATCACTTATATATACAATACTACAGATGACAGCCGGAAGTTATTCAGTATTATTGAGATTTGAATGGGACGCTTACAATATTGACAGCTCGGAAATCACTTATATACACAATACTACAGATGACAGCCGGAAGTTATTCAGTATTATTGAGATTTGAATGGGACGCATACAATATTGACAGCTCGGCAATCACTTATATACACAATACTACAGATGACAGCCGGAAGTTATTCAGTATTATTGAGATTTGAATGGGACGCATACAATATTGACAGCTCGGCAATCACTTATATATACAATACTACAGATGGCAGACAGGAAGTTCTGAATTATTATTGCGATTTTAAAGGGACGCATACAATATTGACAGCTCGGCAATCACTTATATATACAATACTACAGATGACAGCCGGAAGTTATTCAGTATTATTGAGATATGAATGGGACGCATACAATATTGACAGCTCGGAAATCACTTATATACACAATACTACAGATGACAGCCGGAAGTTATTCAGTATTATTGAGATTTGAATGGGACGCATACAATATTGACAGCTCGGCAATCACTTATATACACAATACTACAGATGACAGCCGGAAGTTATTCAGTATTATTGAGATTTGAATGGGACGCATACAATATTGACAGCTCGGCAATCACTTATATATACAATACTACAGATGGCAGACGGGAAGTTCTGAATTATTATTGCGATTTTAAAGGGACGCATACAATATTGACAGCTCGGCAATCACTTATATACACAATACTACAGATGACAGCCGGAGGTTATTCAGTATTATTGAGATTTGAATGGGACGCATACAATATTGACAGCTCGGCAATCACTTATATATATAATACTACAGATGACAGCCGGAAGTTATTCAGTATTATTGAGATATGAATGGGACGCATACAATATTGACAGCTCGGAAATCACTTATATATACAATACTACAGATGGCAGACGGGAAGTTCTGAATTATTATTGCGATTTTAAAGGGACGCATACAATATTGACAGCTCGGCAATCACTTATATATACAATACTACAGATGGCAGATGTTACTTTATCGTTTACAAACAATGTTGCAGCAACATTGATCGATCACATTCAATGCACATTATACACAACTATGCACTTTCATTCATGTTAGCCTGGACGTGTGCTTGTTACTATAAGATCGCGTTTAAGAAATATTGATTACGCATATGATCAAACATTACAAACATGCACTGTATGTGTGATATTGTACACTTTCACATTGAGATTCATTGTGGGAAAACAACATTTCAGCAAACAACAAAAAAACGCCCACTGTGAAAGCATTCGCGCCGCTCACATACAAACAAGTGAATACAATCATCAATCATTACAAACTCAATACCATTGGACTAATTGTACTATAAATCCCCCAAACAACATGGCCAATGCATCACTTGTGATCCACATCAGATCAAGTGCATACCTTGTTACGCTGTTTTGAAAGATGGATGACAATGACATGGTAGACGCTGCTGGTGCTGCTATTGGCGAACTAGCTGTTGGTCGAATCAGGCAGCCTCGGCGGCTCAGACTGAGACGAAGGGGTTGTCTGGTTCGAGGTCCTCGTGTCTACAGGGTGAGACCCACCTTGGAAAACATGAGCGACTTTGAGGTTTATGATAAGTATCGGCTCAATCGCGAACAGCTCATTGGCCTTTACAATCTTCTTAAACCTCATTTGGAGCCACGTATAAGAATAAGGACTGCTGTTCCCGCCATGAGTAAGATGCTAAGTTGTCTATACGTCTTAGCCTCCGGGAGTTTTCAATCCGGAGAACTGTACATGCATGGCCTGGCTCAAGGTACATTCTCTGTGGTGTTTGATAACTTTCTGGACGCCATGGTACGTATCTGTAAGCAATACATAGGATTCCCACAGAATGATGGTGATTGGAGGCGCCTGAAGCGGGAATTCTTTGCTATTGCTCAATTGCCCAATGTCTTGGGAGCCATAGATTGTACCCACATTGCGCTGCGTGCTCCAATTGATGACTTGCCTTTCAGAAATCGCAAACATTTTGATAGCCTCAACGTGCAGTATGTTTGTGACGCACAGATAAGGATTATGCATGTGTGTGCAAATTTTGGAGGATCTTGTCATGATGCCCGCATCCTCGCTCAGTCGTCCCTGTGGAGACCGTTTGAGGAAAGACAAATGCCCCCTGGTTATCTCGTTGGTGAGTATTTGTGCACAACATGGTTAATTAGTTTGACAATTGCCACTGTAGTTTTAAAATGTTAGCGTAATGTTCAGCTATAGGATGCAATTTAACCATTTATTTTTATTTCCGCAAATGTCTAGTTTTATTTCAATGCAGATATGTAGCATGTCTTACCTTAAATGCTCAGAAAGAGAATGCAATGTAACCATTTATTAGCCATTTTACACAAGGTCTGGTTTAGGAGAAATACGCATATGTAGCATGTCTTAGCTGAAATGGGAAGATATTAGCTAATGCAATTTAACCATGTCATTGTCTCTTTCCGCTAATGTCTAGTTTTAGTTCAATGCAGATATGTAGCATGTCTTACCTTAAATGCTCAGATAGAGAATGCAATGTAACCATTTAGTTTGCATTTTACACAAGGTTTGGTTTAGGAGAAATACGCATATGTAGCATGTCTTAGCTGAAATGGGAAGATATTAGCTAATGCAATTTAACCATGTCATTGTCTCTTTCCGCTAATGTCTAGTTTTAGTTCAATGCAGATATGTAGCATGTCTTACCTTAAATGCTCAGAGAATGCAATGTAACCATTTAGTTTTTATTTTACACAAGGTCTGGTTTAGGAGAAATACGCATATGTAGCATGTCTTAGCTGAAATGGGAAGATATTAGCTAATGCAATTTAACCATGTCATTGTCTCTTTCCGCTAATGTCTAGTTTTAGTTCAATGCAGATATGTAGCATGTCTTACCTTAAATGCTCAGAGAATGCAATGTAACCATTTAGTTTTTATTTTAAACAAGGTTTGGTTTAGGAGAAATACGCATATGTAGCATGTCTTAGCTGAAATGGGAAGATATTAGCTAATGCAATTTAACCATGTCATTGTCTCTTTCCGCTAATGTCTAGTTTTAGTTCAATGCAGATATGTAGCATGTCTTACCTTAAATGCTCAGAGAATGCAATGTAACCATTTAGTTTGCATTTTACACAAGGTTTGGTTTAGGAGAAATACGCATATGTAGCATGTCTTGGCTGAAATGGGAAGATAGATAATAATATTGAACTAGATTATTCTTGTAAAAATAAAACATTTGTTAGTGGATTATCGTGTACACAAACTTTTTTTGGACTCAAAATACTATTTTGAGGATTCAGTTTGAATTATGTTCTGTTCATCATTTATAGGTGATTCTGGGTACATGAGCCGGCCTTGGCTTATTACCCCCTTGCGTAGCCCAACTGATGTGTCTGAGGAGCGCTACAATAGGGCTCATAAGAGAACCAGGGCGGTGGTTGAACGAATGTTCGGGCTCCTGAAGATGAGGTTCAGGTGCCTGGACAGGTCGGGAGGAGCCCTCCAGTACAACCCAAAGAAGGTGGCTAAGATCGTTATAGCCTGTAGTGTCCTGCATAATATTGCACAGCGGGCTGGGATGCTGCAGGGTGTCCAGGTGCACCGAAACCTCCTCAGAGATGAGGAGGATGATCCTGTTCTAGAGGGGCCATTCCGGGACGAGGGGCTCAATGTCAGAGCAGACATCATCAACCGCCACTTTAGACGGTAAATAATAGAAGTTAGACTGGAGTATTGTCAATAGATGTGAACTCTAGGGAAATGACAAGTAGAGAATTGTGCAAACATGTTAGGATTGTTCAACAAATGCTAAAAATGTGTTTAATTTATTAATATAGGTGATGCTCTGGTCATTGGGTCCTGTAGCGAGTCTTTGCCACCTGGTTTTTAAAGAGGACATCAGCTAGTAAGTATAGATGTATGGACTGTTGCTGGCATGAATTGTACACAAATACATCATATGGCATACATTTTCGAAAATAGTATTTAGTTTACACATTACTTAAAATGTAAATACTCAGCAAGGGATCCTCTAGCATAACTATCCTCTAGCATGACTATGGTTCAATGTCACACATTAGAGGTTAGTTCTGCTCAATATGACTCATCTTCACACTTCATAGAACATAACACAAGATGCTACACATGCTTAGTAAGCTAGTGACAGAAATTGATTCAGAAATGGGGGGTGGGAGAGGGGTACAGAACTGATTCACACACTTGTATTAGTAATTTAAAAAAAAAATATTATGCCATTAGGGAGATGACTTCATGTAAAGACTGAAAGGGGAAGAATTCGAAGAATGACAGTGAAGAATTCCCAGACTGACAGTGGAAAAAGACAAGATTGAAATTGAAGAATACCAATGGGATCATGTCTGGCATTATCTTCCAAATCTGCTGACCTTGAAAACCATACAAAGACATGTTCACATGGTAAGTGCCAACTATTTGATAGAATAAGGCTGTGGAGGCATCCTATTGGAGACACTTAGATGATTTTCTAATTTTTAGATTGGTATTTCAGTCCTCTATTTATGAAATGATGAATAAGACACCTATTGAAGATCAACTGTTGACCCCTGAATTGACTTTCAAAGACCATGCATTATCCAGGTTGGTTTACCAATGCATGCTAGTTAAGAATCACAGGAAGAATGTCGAATATTAGTAGCTTACATACATTAGTCATACTTAGTTCATAATTAGATATTTAGGTATCACAATCAGACACTTATATGAATTGGTATTTCAGTCCTCTATTTATGAAATGATGAATAAGACACCTATTGAAGATCAACTGTTTACCCCTGAATTGACTTTCAAAGACCATGCATTATCCAGGTTGGTTTACCAATGCATGCTAGTTAAGAATCACAGGAAGAATGTTGAATATTAGTAGCTTACATACATTAGTCATACTTAGTTCATAATTAGATATTTAGGTATCACAATCAGACACTTAGATGATTTTCTAATTTCTAGATTGGTATTTCAGTCCTCTATTTATGAAATGATGAATAAGACACCTATTGAAGATCAACTGTTTACCCCTGAATTGACTTTCAAAGACCATGCATTATCCAGGTTGGTTTACCAATGCATGCTAGTTAAGAATCACAGGAAGAATGTCGAATATTAGTAGCTTACATACATTAGTCATACTTAGTTCATAATTAGATATTTAGGTATCACAATCAGACACTTAGATGATTTTCTAATTTCTAGATTGGTATTTCAGTCCTCTATTTATGAAATGATGAATAAGACACCTATTGAAGATCAACTGTTTACCCCTGAATTGACTTTCAAAGACCATGCATTATCCAGGTTGGTTTACCAATGCATGCTAGTTAAGAATCACAGGAAGAATGTTGAATATTAGTAGCTTACATACATTAGTCATACTTAGTTCATAATTAGATATTTAGGTATCACAATCTGAAAAAGGAATATATATTATAGTTGATATAGAGGTATTTGAATGGACATGAAATATTACATTTATGTTCAGCATACATATATATTTATTATTTAAATGTGATATACATTATTATGTATAATTAGAAATTCTGATATTTTAATTTTTTTATTATTACACAATATAATGGTGTATGTTTGTTTTATACATTTTTAAATTTAAATCAGAAATATCTTGATAAAATTATGCACAAAGTTAGAGCATAGACACAAGATGATTGTAAATGTATTTTAGGAATATTTTTCAACGTGTGTATTAACTTTGTCAAATTTTGTTTTTTAATTTCAGATTGTCATCTGATGACTTCCAGGAATATTTTTTTGTTTTTGTTTAAAAAACATTTTATTTTTAAATGGTAATAATCAACATTTTAGTATTAAATACCCTCTTTTGAACAGATTATAATAAATATCCATATAATCTGTCAATAAAAAACAATTTGACTCCCATGACTGGTAGTTGTCTATTTGACAAGCACATGCATAAGATCAAATTATGCATTAATTTTTGAAAATCCACTGATTCAGAGAATATTAAAATAAACTATCTTTTTAAATTAATTGGGGAGTGAGATCCATCGATGCTTTTCTTGTGAAAATCTTAGATGTTAAAATAATTTCGGATATGTAGTCAGAATTTGACCTAAATTTATTTTTTACACTTTTAAGAAGGGGAAGTGGTTCACTTACATTAAAGTGACAGTGTTGTTGAATGTAAAATTAATTTTATAAGATCTTGTATCCCAAAACATTATTTTATAAAATTTATAAATTGTTAAATTTATAAATGGTAGGTCATTTAACTTCATATTTTGCACAAGCTAGTTATTGGATGCCATGTTAATAGATTTTATTTTCTAGTGGAGTCATTTAAAGGGACATTTAACTATAGTTATTAATATTATGTAGTTTTTAAAATCTTACCTCTTGGGTTAGACATCACATATCTATATATAATTTTCATTCCCCTTTAGTTTCTTTCGACAATGTTAAATCAACATTCCGAATGTTTTTGTCCTTAAAGGGACATTCACAAAATATATTTTTAAAAAATCATAAAAGAATTTAAACATATTTAGAAAGTACTATAGAATTACATTCAGTCTTAAAAATATACATCAATGCACATATCTTATTCAATTACATAAGGCATCTATGTGCAACCAACAATCAGCATCAAACTAGCTTATGTAGATATGTATTTAATCCAAGAATATATATAATTACAATCTAATGATTGAATACCAAAACATATTAAGTTGTTCAAATATTATAATCTTATCCAAAATGCATAAATAACATATAGCTTAATGTCCCTCTAAGCTGAAGACTGCGAAATACATCCATTACAATATATATTTCAGTCAGTGTGTAAAACAATCCAGAAGTTAATCTAAATATGCTTTACTCATATGTTATACTAATTTAGCAAAAGGAAGGTGCCTAGGTTTCTGATTTTTCAAGCATTATTGTGAAATGTCTCTTTAAAGGTACATGAACTCAAAATATACTTAAAGGGAGACAGTTAAAAAAGTAATGATTTATACATTCAGAATGAGTATTCTATTTTAAGCAACTTTATAAATTGTCTCATATTATCAATGTTCCTCGTGATGTTGCTATCATTACTTTAAAAATAAGGCATTAAATTGATTATTTATTTGCTTCAGTACTCTGGACAGAACTTTTTTTTTTTTTTGGTTGGATTAATTTCTCCAACAATCATCAAGGACAACCCAGGTTTTTTTCAAAAATTGTCCGTAATCTAAAATATCATTATTGATTTGCTAAGAAAGATAACAAGATAATTCTTAACATTTGAGAATCGGATTAAATTATAAAGTTGCTAAACATTTCATGCTCAATCTGAATCACGAACGCTAAATTTGTTTGGACAGTGTCCCTTTAAGAGATTTAAAGAGTGTATTTACTTCTCTTCTTATCTTGACATACTTTGCTTGAAAAGCATATTGAGATAGGCTCAGTAGATGAAGATTGGTGGATGCACAGAGATGCCTTATGTGATTGGCTCAACCATGTGCATTTAAATTTCTTCTGTTGAGGATATCTAAATACAAAGATAAATTGAGTTACATTTTAAAGTCTAAACATATTTGATCTCTACAGATCATTTGATACAATTGTTTGTTTGTAATGTCTATTTAAAAATAAAGACGCCATTGCACAATAACATATATGAGCAGTTCAGACAAATACAAGCTCAAGGTTTATTTACTAATAACAAACAAACAAACAGTTTAACATCTATAAACAGATTATCCAAGTTACTGACATTATAACCTGAATTTGAACATTCAGAAATGTTGCGTGGGAAACGGATCTTGAAACACCAGATTTGCATCTTTAAACATTAGAGTCTAATGTCACGCAATAGCACACAATCAATGTGCATTCTAAAATACATTTAATAGAGCAATGTCAATACTTCACAATAAGTAAAAAAATTGATTTTATGAACAATAAAGACATACAATATTAAATGTGTATTTGTATTAAAGAAACAGACCGTTATTAATCCGAAAAATGTATACAACATTTAATAATGTGACAGTATTAGATTTTAAAGTTAATTTAAACATTAAGATTTAATGGATCACGGATATTAAATCTGCGTCACACATATCCGCATGACAGGCCCATGAGTTACAAATAAGTCTACATGAAAAATGAAGTAACAGCACCACCAGGAGGTATGTGTAAGGAAGTTACTAAGATATGAAACATTAAGGAACGGCCAATCAGAGTTCATCACACAAACACAACTTGAGTCAGGATGGTCTCACAGACATTCTAACAATATTTCAAACTTTTATCCAATCAGATGTACAGATAACTTGTCCCATGGTGCATCTCATGTTTACTTCACCATATAAAAGTCCATTACACGTTGCCATCTTTGTCAGTTCTCTAATGCCTGCAGCCAGTTTATATTATTATAATATATTTATTGGACAACCCAGCAGGCATGTCATCTCCCAGGTTCACCAAGCAGGAGAGCGCTGCACTGGTCCACGCCATCAAGGACTTTTATCCCCAGCTGTTTGGGAACAAGAGGAGGTCGACAGATGCGCCTGTTAAGAAGGCCCTCTGGGAGTCTATCACCAATGTGGTTAAATTGGTGTGTGGCGTCCAGAGGAGCCAGGATCAAATCATGAGGATATTCAGAGATATGAGGTTGCGCTTGTCAAAAAAAGTCAACCTCATAAGGGACTGGGTACAAGCCCATAAAAGAGGGGGCCAAAGAAAGGCCCCGCGGAAACTATACCTACTCCCTTATGAGGTGACTTTATGCGAGCTCCTCACTCTCCGGGTCCCCAAAAGATTTAGATCCTCGCCCTCCTCTTCTTCCCTCCCAGCTGCGGGATCTGAAAGTCCTGACGCGGGGGCCAGGGCAGCTGCTTCTCCGTCCGGTGGCCTGGGAGGATATGAAAGAGAATCTGAACC
Source organism: Bombina bombina (assembly GCF_027579735.1). Classification (NCBI taxonomy): domain Eukaryota; kingdom Metazoa; phylum Chordata; class Amphibia; order Anura; family Bombinatoridae; genus Bombina; species Bombina bombina. Next base: position 14,915,621 of record NC_069499.1, on the reverse strand, counting down.
AGGTAACTATCCAACTTCATATAATATCTTAATATTTGATTAGAATTTTAGAAAATGTGTATATAGTCAGATACTAAACCTATACAGATCTCACAACATACACTACATATGATGTTTAGATATCTGATTTTAGATTAGTGACACATGAAATAGGAATGATGTTTCTTGCGCTCTACAGAATATGCGTCACAGAGCGAAAATGGAATAGCGCATACACGTTAACATGGGTTTGCTGTAAGTGGCATTGCTTTATACATGTTGGTCAAATGACGGATGCGTAATTCCGCTTGGAATCATTGCGCAATGATCGCGAAAATGGAATTGCGCATACATGTTAACATGGGTTTGCTGTAAGTGGCATTGCTTTATACATGTTGGTCAAATGACGGATGCGTAATTCCGCTTGGAATCATTGCGCAATGATCGCGAAAATGGAATTGCGCATACACGTTAACATGGGTTTGCTATAAGTGGCATTGCTTTATACATGTTGGTCAAATGACGGATGCGTAATTCCGCTTGGAATCATTGCGCAATGATCGCGAAAATGGAATTGCGCATACACGTTAACATGGGTTTGCTGTAAGTGGCATTGCTTTATACATGTTGGTCAAAATGAAATGTGAATTATTATATATGTGAAGAATACAGTATTCTTATTTTCAATATTATACATAATAAAAACAAAATAGCAGAATACAAAAAAATAATAACATATGCCCATCAATTGATGAGAATGAAATAACACTAAAAAATAATTAAAGCTACAGTAAACAACACAACTGATTGAAAATAAGAGTACAGGATTTATTTATCATGAATTTAATTGAGGAAACAATTAACTCATGGGACTACCAAAAGATTAATAGTTTTTAATTGAATTGCTAATAATGTAAAGATTTTAAACATGGCATGATTTGTATTAATGATATCCAATCCTCATTTAATATATTACAGATCTTGATGTTGGTGCTGGATCCTCAAGCCAGGGCTTGTCACAGTATGGTATGTCTCATTTTAATTGACATTTGTCTTAGAAACATGGACAGAACATTACATACTAAATCCACATTGTTCAATATTTATATGTATCTGCAAAATGGATTATTAAAATCTTTACAAATAAGAATAAACAAAAAAAACAACATAGGATTACATTGTAAGACTACTCTGAATTTTTTTCGAATTTAAGATATCCCATCTATTCTGGATATCTTAATTTTAATGTAAGATTCTTTGAATGTCCAATTTATATTCTTCCCTTGTGTATTGCTTAATCTTATTTGTATACATTTAGAAAAAAATCACACACTTTTGCATATGATTTGATTTTAAAAATATAGATTCCATTATTGAAATTGATCACATCATTTAAGGGACATTCCAACTAAATTTTACATTGAATGATTTTTAAACGTGATTTTATTGTTTTGTTTAAACATTTTATGAGCTACATTGGTTCAGTCTATTGTTTTAGTTCTTCTAAAAACATATTGATTTTGGTTTAGGTTAAACAATGCATTACTGGTATTATCCTGCTTTTTTTTTATGCATAAATTGGCATTGGGTCAAAAGTTAAAATCATGTGTTCAGATAACAGTAGTACATAGTTTCAAAAAGTATACAATTACACTTTTAGAGCTTCATGTCCCTTTAATAGATGAAAATTAAATAATTCCTAGGATATCCTTAAATAACATATTAGATTGGAATTGCATGCTCAATCCCATTCATTACATCAACATATGGAGTAGAGAATTCATTAACACCAACATTGTCAAATCAATATATTTTTATATTAAAGGGACACTGATCTAAAATTATTAATGTTGTCATTCAGATAGAGCATGCAATATTAAGCAACATTTAAATATAATACTATAATCATATGTGAAATATTCTATTGCTAAATGTATTTTAAAATCAAGAATGTACGTTTATCTGCAGCTCAATTTTGGTTGACAAACCTGGGTTTTTATTGATGATTGGTGGATACCTTCAACAAACAATATTTATTGAATCCAATATTGCTTATCTGCCTTTAAGATTAAAATGTAGCAACATTAAAATTATAATAGGAGTCAATGTTAAATCATTTTGAACACTTTGAACAGTGTCCCTTTAATAAACAATAGATTAATTAATCCTTACATTCTTTGGATTAGACAATATTGATATATAATTCAGATATTCACTGTTGGAGTTACTTTATAGATATAAGCATACTCTAACAGCACCATGATTACATATTTGTACTAATCAATTTGGTTTGGTATTGTGATCAATATGTGTTGTGTCCTAAACAAGATTACTGTACATTGCACAAATGGCTCGATGTGCCACATGTCTTTGTTTATATTTGCCAACAGCTGTTATTCAAAATGTGGTTTGTGTGTATTCTTTTAAGAACATTGATCAATGGGTATATTTAGATATGCAATAGCATCGTATGAGATGAGTTTGATGTCTAATATAGTCAGAAATTAAACATATGTTCAATACATCATTTTTTACAGAATCCCCTTGATTCAATCAAGCATTTTTTTTTATAATGACTGCTCCATTCTTCACATTTTCAAGTTGATTATTCTTATAAATCGATACAGATGTGATTTAGTGATATCCCAAATGTGTTCACTAATATATATCTATATCATTCATAGAGAAAGTTGGTGTGGGGAGCCCAGAGGAATCCAGCACCGACGCAGAGATGCCCTTGCGGTCTTCTGGTAAGTCCATTGACTCATTTATATGTCATTGAAGGTGTATTGTTAATCAATATTATGAACATGATTCTGATGAAGCATAATATTTGAAACAAACATAATTTACTCCTCTGATTATATATTAATTTTATTTGAATATTGAAAGATTAATAATTAAAACTTTCTTAGTCTACACCTTTGTTATTCAGAAGATGTATAGCATATGTTTGTTTCCATGTTCATATTTGACAACAATCATCAAGTGATACACACATGAGAAATCTTAAATGTTCAATGTACTATGCTTTTATGATTTAAAAATTAATACAAACAATAAATTGAAAATCTGAATCATTGAGAATAACAAATCTAATGTCATTTGTATGCTCCATCAAAATGATGTAAATCATAACTTTGGGTGTGTATATCTTTAATGCAACATTGATGTGTGTCTTTGAGCAACAGTAACATATGTTATAATATCTGATCTTAACGTGTACACAACATGTTATGTTTTACAGAGATTGATTTAACATGTGGGACGGAGGAGGAAGAGACTCCCTTGAAGTCTGATGGTATGTGAAATATATCTAACATGTTTCCAACATGTTGCTTTATTGGAAATCATTTTATTGCAGACATTCAAAGTCTACAGCTTTTGCACTTTAAAAAGGAATATTATTTGTCTGTTCAAATACACTACTGCCCCCTTTATATATCAGGCATCATGAAGATATGCTTGGATTTGTTTAAATATTTGGATTTGAAATTCATGCCATCATGATGTCACATGCATATTCTAGGCCAAACCACAATAATAATTTTATAATTGTACAGACAGTCATTGCTATTCATCTGAGTGCCTATATGCATACCATATCCTCATGTCATCATTGTTTAGAAATTCAAACACACTTCTAAGTATATTGCAAACATAATCAAGTTGAAATGCGTTGATTTGATTTCATTATGTATGAGATGTTAATATATTTATTATATTTATTTCAGATGGATCCTCCGCTTCTGGTCATCATTGTTCCTCCCCTGCCCAGCCCCCTGCCCCTCCCGGCCCTTCACATTTGTCCTGTTCTATACCTCCCAAAAAATGCCCCTTCGTCCCCCTTCGCCGCTCTCCCCGTCTTTTGGCCCGTACAGCTACCCCAGCTGCCCAGCCCCCAACTCACCACTCCCCAGCTGTACGGGCTACCCCAGAGCAGCAGCCCATCCCTCCCCAACCCAATCCCATCCCTCCCCAACCCCATCCCTCCACAACCCAATCCCATCCCTCCCCCCTGTCTCAACCTTCATTGTCCTGGGTGTTGGATTGTCCTTCCCAGGCACAGCTGTAAGTATCATTCAAAATCAACATTATAAGATACTTAAAGGTACACTGAATGAAAAATTTTCAATTGTGATTCAAATAGAGCATGCAATGTTAATCAAATTTATAATTTACTACTCTTATCAATTATTCTTCATTCTCTTGCTATCTTTATTGAAACAAAGAAATGCCTATATTTTTTTTTATTCCAATAAAATATGGACATCTTTCTTTATTGTTGGATGAATGTATCCATCAATCAGCAGGGACAACCAAAGTTGATAACCAAAAATGGCCTGCCCTATAAACTTACATTCTTGCATTTAAAATATAGCTAGAGAATTCTAACATTTAAAGAATCCGAGTAAATTAATAATTTTTTTTAATGTCATGCTCTATCTGAATCAGTAACTAAAATATTTAGGTTTACTGTCCCTTTAATTTGATATCACTACATATACCAATCACCACTATTTGGATCCAACAATGTATGTACAAATGTTCATACATTATCTCTTGTATAACCCAGTGGGAATGTAATTTCTTCTGGTTGCTATGTTTACACAGCTTGTCCTCAACGCCAAAATGTTTAAGGATAGGTGTGCCTACCACAGTATAACAAAAATCTTTAAATTGCTAATGTAAGTACAATGTAAATCCTTTAACAAGATTTTAGACACTCAAGCTGTAAAAGTGGATCATCAAAAACCAATTAAAGGGGACAACATGTTGGATTAAAATGTCCATTTAATGGTTTAGGTCTGTCTGAAGAACATATTTCATGTGTAAATAATCAATGTCAACAAATTAATTTAAAGAATGATTTGTCTTTATGATGACAATGTATCTTTGCTTTTTATTTTGTCTGTTGTGTAATTATCATTAATATTTGTTTTTTTCTTTATTTTAGGCTGTGACTCAACATGGCTCACGCTCGAAGGTCTAGCACGCATAGAGCAGGCCGTGTTGAGGAACGCAGCTGTCCTGAGAGGGATGGCCGACACCATGCAGGCCCAGCTACAGGTTCAGCATATGACTCTACGTCAGATGAGGCGGTGGAACTCAATGCTTAAATCTGTAGCTGGACAGGCACAGGACGATGAAGGGGATGACCAGTAAGTGGAGGATCTGGAGATGCTCCAAGGGCGCTGATAAGAATCCTCCGTCCACATGTTGATGTTTGGTTTTATGGTTGCCATTTGGCCTTTTTTTCTGTTTATTGTTGTGCCTGTTGCACTCTTTTACCTTGTCATATGTCTCCAATGGGGCTATGCTGGCCCTTGGCAACTCTCTTCATGGACTGTGATGCACTCTGTTATCTTGTCATATGTCTCCAATGGGGCTATGCTGGCCCTTGGCAACTCTCTTCATGGACTGTGATGCACTCTGTTACCTTGTCATATGTCTCCAATGGGGCTATGCTGGCCCTTGGCAACTCTCTTCGTGGACTGTGATGCACTCTGTTACCTTGTCATATGTCTCCAATGGGGCTATGCTGGCCCTTGGCAACTCTCTTCATGGACTGTGATGCACTCTGTTACCTTGTCATATGTCTCCAATGGGGCTATGCTGGCCCTTGGCAAGTCTCTTCATGGACTGTGATGCCCTCTGTTACCTTGTCATATGTCTCCAATGGGGCTATGCTGGCCCTTGGCAACTCTCTTCATGGACTGTGATGCACTCTGTTACCTTGTCATATGTCTCCAATGGGGCTATGCTGGCCCTTGGCAAGTCTCTTCATGGACTGTGATGCACTCTGTTACCTTGTCATATGTCTCCAATGGGGCTATGCTGGCCCTTGGCAACTCTCTTCATGGACTGTGATGCACTCTGTTACCTTGTCATGTCTCCAATGGGGCTATGCTGGCCCTTCGCAACTCTCATCATGGACTGTGATGCACTCTGTTGAAAAAGGGTGTGTGTACAAGCGCTAAGGTAATCCCCAAGCAGTATCCAAACAGAGATCCTAACCAACCTCCAAAAAATATGCACAAGTAGTAAGAAGTGCACTCTGTTACCTTGTCATATGGCTCCAATTTTCCTGATCTTTACCAGATTATTTATAAACGTTGTTGATGTTTTCTGACATACTAATAAAAGACATGTCATTGCATGATTCTTTGTCCTCCTTATTCATGTCATTGATTGAAATCTCTAGTTTATCTTGTTGATCCTTAAAGGGATCTACCAAAAATAATGGTGTTTCCTGAATCATATATGTAATACAATTGTAAATGACTTTAAGATTAACATCTCCAATGTAATTTTAATTTTTGTCTTTATATTTTTCTAAAAGCTTTATCATTGCATGGTTATGATTAGCATAGTAATTCTTTTATATATGTATATATAGATTGTTATATATGTATATTTCAAATTTCACATCCATGTGTGTATTTATAAACTCTGCATGAATTGATGCACCTTTAACAAATGATCTGAGGATTGATACAATGATATAATCCCTGTAAAGTGTTCATTTTATTGAAATAGTATTGTCTCTGTGTATCCTCTTTTTAAAAATAAAAATCATGTCCCTTTAAGTGATGGTGAGCACAATTGTTAATGAATGGATTTCCATTTCTAAAGCGTTTTTGTCCTTTTACATGAACAAGGACATATAATCTTATTAATAAATCAATCTCTGTGTGTAATGCGCATATTTTAGATGAGGAATATGTTTTTCCAAATATTGTTAAAAAATACTTCTCCTCCTATATATGGCTATAGGTAGGCTGACCATATTTCAACTTGAATAAATGACACGTTTGATCAATACATGTGTCATTATTGTTATTCCAAAACAATCTAAACATATCTTAAAACATCAATGGCATATGTATTTCTCATGTGTATCTTTTAAATGTTAAAGATATACACCATAGCTATAGTTAAAGAGACAGTCAAGTCCGAAGATGATTCATGATTTCGTGACATTCCTAGATAGCAATCTAGACACATACTAGTTACTAAAATATAAATACGTTTCTTAGTGATATGCCAAGCTGTCAACTGAGTCCTTGTATTGGCTGTGTTTTTTCAGCGATCTCGGATGCGCCATGTTGCTTAAGACGTCACTTGCCAGGCTGTCCAATGATTCCTTGTATTGACTGACGTTTTTACGCGATCAAGGATGCACCTTTTATTGGATGGCGTTTTTACGCGATCAAGGATGCGCCTTTTTTTGGTTTGCGTTCTTACGTGATCAAGAATGTGCCTTTTATTGGATTGCGTTCTTACGTGATCAAGAATGTGCCTTTTATTGGATTGCGTTCTTACGTGATCAAGGAAGCGCCATGTTAATTAAGACGTCACATGCAAAGGTAAAAAAACGTCTGATTGTATTACGTAGTCCCGCAATATTTGTTTGTGCACGTTAAACACGTTTGTGAATGAAGCCAAGTTTAAAAACATGCCGAATATGGATTGTTTGCATCATGTTACATTGTTGACCCATAGCTGATAAAGACCACCACGTTCTCTTTTGCTGGATGTCTGGTTGAATGAACGAACGAAAGCAAAATGTTTTCATGCATAAGATATTTCGAGGCAAGTGCAAATCTCTATAGTCCATGTTGTTTAATGTTTGTCAACAATATGTTCCTTTTTATGAAAAATGACTGTTGTGTTTAATGTTAAAGATATCTAATTCATAAATATGCGCTATTGTGTTAGAATAAAGTAATCAATATGCATTTATCTTTATCATATGCTAAATATATGATGCCGACTTCTTCTAAATGTAATTTCGTCGTATATTTTATTAAAGGTTCATTAGACACTCACATTATAAATCAAAATATTTTATTTTTTCTCTAGTTAGATAGTCCATTGTTTAACAAATACACGTCTCATTTTGCTTCTGTTCAAATAAAATGTAAGTAATTTTCAGACTCCTTGCCAAGCCTCTAAGTTTCATGTGAGTACCATCTCCAGCTTTCTCCTGTTTGTGTAAAGGGTCTTTTCATATGTTAATGATGGGGTATTGTCTTGTTTTACGGTTGTAATGGGGGTTCATCTATATTTTCAATAGAGCTAACCCGATTTTCTTTGAAAGTGTTTAAAGCTTTGTAATATTGATATCAGTATATGTTAATCTTGTTGTTTCTAGTAGTGTCTATTACATACAGTTCTGTTACAAATATAGTATACTGTCCCTTTAATGCAAATGTTTATTTTTGTATCATGTATGAGTTCCACATTGGTTAATCTCCAAATATATTATTGTTAGCATATTTTCACCCCCCACTCCTAAAAGGACTTTAAACCATATTCATTGTTAAACAAATGTCTTTATAAAAATAAATTAACACAATAATGTCTCTGTAAGAAAATAGACTTTATTTAACACGTCAATATAAATCTGTTTTCAATATTTATTGTTTGAACAAGTACATGTAGATATACCAACAATCTGCAAATATATGTTAGCATATGTAATTTTGTTAAAGGGACAGTTTAGAAAACAAATCATGTTTGCATTATTATAAAAGTCAATTTTGTAATATCAATGATATCAAAGGTTTCTCACCAATTTATCATTTGTCTGTGTTTATTTTAATTTGCTAGCTAAACCTATGAGGTTCGTGGGCTCATTTCTTAGAGCTTGAAGAGTGCATGTAATCATTATGCAATTTGACCACTAGAGGGCATTTGGATAGCATTTGTATATCATACAGCATATTTACCATGTATTGATCATTGATGTCTAAAATGTTGTTATGTCAGAACAACAAATAAGTGGTCATTTTTCATAGGCATAGATACAAGGGTAAGCACATAAGTCACACGTATTTCTCCATGTTTTGTTGTTTCCAACTTGATAATGCGTAATACAGTGTTTTCTTTGTAATCAATAATTTTCTGACTGTCCCTTTAAGCTGTGTTATTGGCATTCAAACAGTAATATTCCATCATGGATAATTGTAATGGTAATTTTGTTTGCGATTCGGGAAACAGTTTGGACATCACATCACAGAAACCAATCAATATCATTAACAAGGATAGGTATGTGATGTGGTTTTCACACACTTATAACCCACACTCTGCAAACAATCTGCCTCCATGGACCCGGTCCCATAGAAGTAGATTATATACAGAGTGTGGTCCACAAGTGTATGAAAACCACATCATTACATACCTATCCATTACACATTAAATAAAAATAACATTAAACATGAAAACAAATACTTACTTCCTCTTCCTTCCCCTCTTCCCACTGGGCTGAGGCTCTGGGAGGGTCAACTGCCGACTCCGACGAGTTCTCATTGGATATGTTGTGGGAAGAGTGGAAGGAAGAGTACTGGGACGACCAAGGTGAGGAGGAGGAGATGGGCCGGCAGGAGGAGATGGGCCGGCAGGAGAAGATGGCCCGGCAGGAGATGGCCCGGCAGGAGAAGATGGCCCGGCAGGAGAAGATGGCCCGGCAGCAGGAGGCCCAGCAGCAGGAGGCGGACCAGGAGGCAGACCAGCAGGAGGCAGACCAGCATGCGCCTCCCGGAAGAAATTAAACATCTCTTGTTGGAGATTAAAGGTTCTGTTTTGGCCTTCTTCTATTCGAGTAAGGATGTTTATTATTTGGTTTTGGCCTTCAATGATTTTGTTTTGTCCTTCAAGAATTCTAGTTCTGCCTTCTATATTTTGTATCCGGGAGTTACGCATCTGGTCAATGTAGTCTAGTAGAACCCGCACCTCCGCTATTTCCTCTTGTTGTGCTTGGCGGGGTGCCCGTGCACGGCGGGTGCGGGTCCTTGAGGGGCCTCTGGTTCCGCGGCCTCTTCCTCTGCTTCCGGGGCCTCTTCCTCTGCTTCCGTGGCCTCTTCCTCTGCTTCCGTGGCCTCTTCGTCACGGGGGGCCTCTTCCCTCCGAGGTGGAGATTCATCCCCACCACTCTCATCCCGGGGAAAAGGAGGAGCCTGTATTTGCTGTGCTGCCTCCTCCCCAGACTCTGTATATTTGAAAAAGAAAGAAATGTATATATTAGCATATTTCCAAATAAAGCTTTAAATGACTTAGCTTACGATACAATTACAAATGCAGCCTCATTAATCCACTTTGAAATCTAACAATCAATACGATTTCCGCATTTTCTAAACCGTGTTTGTGATATCTCTGGTCAATCTGAATGTTTTAGCGTTTGTTTTCAGTCTGTTTAAATGCACACCTAACCTATAGCCTAGATACTGATGTAACCGCAAAGTAATTGTGAATGCGTGTAAACAACGTTATAGCATTAATCTGATCCTTAAAGGGACATGAAACCCAATGTTTTATCTTTCATGATTTCGAAGCATACAATTATAATCAACTTTCTAATGTACTTTTCTTATCTAATTAGCTTCATTCTCTGGATATTCTTTGCTGAAAAGCATATCTAAATATGCTTAGAAGATGCTGATTGGTAGCTGAATATAGCTGCCTCCTGTGATTGGTTCACCGTGTGCATGGCTATTTCTTCATTAAAGTATATCTAAAGAATGAATCAAATTAGGTAATATAAGTAAATTTGAATGTTTTGTCAAATTGTATTCTCTACCTCACTCATGAAAGTAAAGGTTTGCGTATAGTGTCCCTTGAAATACATTTGTATGTGAATTTATTCTTAAATGAGCTTACCGTCAGATGAGAATGGCAGGTTCCCGGTATCAATTCCTCCGATACCGATTACATCCACCTTGGAGATGCTGGTACGCAACATTTCCTCCCATCGGCAGTAATCGATTTCCAGTGCAGGGCCGCCACCGGTTCCTGCGGCATGTCGGGCCTCCAGGCTGAACTTTTTCTTAAGATCCATCTTGCAGTCCCGGTATCGATGTTTAATAGAGTCCATATCTCTGTTCCGGCCACCCAGTGCATTGACTGCATTCCTTATCTCATGCCAGAGCTTCCTCTTCTCAGTCGGGTGGTCTTCTGATGCTGCAGCCTCCTATACCTGGCCATATAGGCTTCTACGAGGGCCTCCTTCGAAAACCTCGCCTCCCAAGTCGCCTTGGCCTTCCCCTGTGACGATGCCCTCTGTTTCCCGGACTGTGAAGCCCTACTCTGTCCGCCACTGGGCCCAACCACTTGTTCATCTTGAACCAAGTGGCTGGGTCCACCCACCGCTTCCACCCCCGCTTCCTGCCCCCCTTCCTGCCCTGTTCCTCTCCCCCTCCCTCTCCTCCCCCCTCTACCTCTCCCCTGCCTGCCCTCCATCTCTTCCCTAAACTAAACCCCAACTAAGCAAACAAAAAGTGAGTGTGATCAAATGAAAGGGGGTCAAAATAAAGAACTAAAAAGACCAAAATAAGTGCTGAAAGTGTGAAAGGGATATAAATAAAAGAGGGTAAGGAGTATTTAAATGAACAAAATGAAGAAGACTAAAAGGAGGATATGTAAACTAAATGTAACTTGGGGATGGGTATGGGATAAGAGTAAATGGGATGAAAGGGAATGGGACTACAGGGAATGGGATATGGAGTGTAGTATGAGAGGGTATGGGGTATGGAGTGTATGTAGTGTTATTGATAAGTGTATGTATGTATTGAATGTGTTTGCATGTAAATGTGTTAAGTGTACAGAAAAAGCACTCGCACACTCACCCAAACCAACTGTCGTTCACTAACTCACACTAGCACTAACTCTCTAACTCACACTAGCACTAACTCTCTAACTCACACTAGCACTAACTCTCTAACTCACACTAGCACTACCTCTCTAACTCACACTACCACTAACTCTCTAACTCACACTAGCACTACCTCTCTAACTCACACTACCTCTCTAACTCACACTACCACTAACTCTCTAACTCACACTACCACTAACTCTCAATAACTCCCACTACCAATAACTCACTCACAATAACACTAACTGACTCACAATAATGCACAAAATCTCTAAGCTCCAATCTCCAAAAACCCACCAGCAACACTGTGAAAGAAGCCATGCTTGTGTGGTGCTTATATACCCTGTGTAAATGTTTAATGATGTACCGGTTTGCTTTGTAAATTGTGTTCAGGTGTGCTTTATTGTTACTTATTATTTGTGCAATGTGTATTAGGTGTGTGAATTTGCGCATGCTCATTTTGAGTTAGTATTTGTGGAATGTGTAGAATGCGATGATGTCATAGTGCTCGTTTTCTATAACATTGACCAATAGTATTATGTTTAAATGTGAATTTGCGATGGTGTGGTATTAGTGAAGTGTTGTATATGTATGTTTGTCCTAATATATAGTGATATTGAATGCGATTATTTTGCTAGTGTATGTTTTTTTTATTTTTTTTCCTTGTTGTTATTTTGCGTATTTCCGCATCTTAAAGTATATGCGTATTCCCTGTATTTTATTTTATTAAAATTCCCCCCGCTTGTGAATGTGTAATGCTTATGTGCTTTGTTTAGTGATTGTTGTTGTGACATTTGCGGTGTGTTATTGTTGTGCATGATGTGGTATGCGTCATATGACCGAGCTGTGCGTATTTCTCGCGAGATTGAGTGTTAGGTGAAAAAAGCGTTTGTTTGTTTTTCCATTGATCTCTATGGGAGACTGTCTAACGCGGGCATGATTCCGCGTGTGAAATACACGCGTTAGGAGTATCGTTAGGTTTTGTTTGAATTCTAAATACCGGAGTCAAACAATGCCGTGCGTTAGACATAAACTACGCGTAGCGTTAGCACCCCATCTACCGCCAAACTCCAAATCTAGCCAGAGACACTGTTAGGATTATCTTCGCTAACATACTAAACAATGAATCGAGCGACCCATTGTTAGTATGTATCTCATCGGAGCTCATAATATTGCGCATGCGCACAAATTAAGTAATCGAGTACGAGCACGTTCCTTACACATACGGCGGGTGGGACAGCTGATCACAGTGAGAAAGATAAAGCCTGAAGAAAGCGAGGGGGCGGAGGAAGCGATAGAAGAGCAAGATCGCAATTATATAAATATTTAAAAAAATAAAAAGTTAGCGACTGATTGATAGTAAATTAAACTAAAGCAGTATTCAAATGGAGTTAAATTTACTTGCACTTTAAGCTGTTAGCGCTGTGGGTGGAGTCATCTACTACTAGTTAGTAGTTTTCTCTTTTAGTATTGTTAAGGTAATTGATAGCTGCAGTGTTGGCAACAAAGCATAAGGTGAGAAGAAGTGTGCAGCAGGCGCTAAATGATTCAGTATGGGAGGAGGATGCTGATTACACAGCTAAACAGATGATCAATATCACGGGGTGAAGGCTTTGTATTGACTGCAAATGATTTATAGGTGGGGATCTGTTCTATCGGCTGAGATATAAATTCTACTACAAACCGTGCTGTTGTGCGATAAAGTTTGTATAAAGGTGTCAGTGAATATAGAGGAGAGTGTAATCTGTGACATTATTATTATTATTATACCGGATTAGCTCTATATCCGATAAGGGGTTAGCGCTCTTATTCTTTACATCCCGTATACCGAGTCAATATGGCGGAGTATAATTCTTGTCAGCCCTTTAATACAATTTAAAACTCGAGCTTTTTTACAACCAATCAGAGCGCCCGGCGCTGAAGGTGGGATCTTGAGGTGTAGCTATGGTAATAATGTGTGCGGACCAATGAGCGTCGTTTTCGGTCAGGACACGCCCCGTGTGTTTTCTGTGAGCGGAGGGTTAGGAGGAAGCTGAGAGTGTTCGCTGCCCGCCTGACGCGCACGGATCTCCGCGAGTGTATGTCGCCGCCTACCGAACTCTCACGGTGAGTGCTGGGGAGGGAGGGGCTCTGTGAACGGGTATGACTGTGTACGGTGGGGCAGAAGCGGGAAACCTGTGTTCTTGCTATAGTCCCTTGTTATATTGTGAGGTACACGGCTTAGCCCGCCTGTAACAATGACCCGACAAAATGGCGCCGGTGGTTTGTCGAAATGTGCGACCCGTCTGAATGTGCGACCGTGACGTCACCACATTCCTGAGTGCTCATGTGACTGGTTGCAAAATCCGAAAGAACAGCTGTCTGGTCATAGGATTTGCAACCGTAAGTGCGCAACTGCGCATGCGGGTCGCAGAGAAAAAGCACATCAATTTACTGGGCTTCTACATAGCCATGTGCAAATTAAAAATAGCAGACAGAACACGGATGGCCCCTCGGGTTAGCCCATAGACCAATGAAAGGGGCAGCAAACAAACCCAGCACAAGATGTTGCTGACTCCTCGCCGCCTGTCACAATCAAAGCACGGTTTGGCACTGGGGCACCAGCCAAAGCCACTAGTTACCGTCAGCATACTCAAACCCCCTCCCTAGAATCTAAGCTGCAAATAACAGTGTAGGAAGTCACCCATTAATATTTTATAAAGAATATACGGTAGTTCATGGGTTAATTCTACACATGGGAGTGTCTAGCAACAAGCTAGAAGAATACAGCTATTGTCAGCAGGGGAAAGTGAGTCCCAAGGCAGGGGTCACAAACCCATGCACCAGATATATTCACATACATATATAGAGGGGTCACAAACCCATGCACCAGATATATTCACATACATATATAGAGGTGTCACAAACACATGCACCATATATATTCACATACATATATAGAGGGGTCACAAACCCATGCACCATATATATTCACATACATATATAGAGGGGTCACAAACCCATGCACCAGATATATTCACATACATATATAGAGGGGTCACAAACCCATGCACCATATATATTCACATACATATATAGAGGGGTCACAAACCCATGTACCATATATATTCACATACATATATAGAGGGGTCACAAACCCATGCACCAGATATATTCACATACATATATAGAGGGGTCACAAACACATGCACCATATATATTCACATACATATATAGAGGGGTCACAAACACATGCACCATATATATTCACATACATATATAGAGGGGTCACAAACACATGCATCATATATATTCACATACATATATAGAGGGGTCACAAACACATGCACCATATATATTCACATACATATATAGAGGGGTCACAAACACATGCACCATATATATTCACATACGTATATAGAGGGGTCACAAACACATGCATCATATATATTCACATACATATATAGAGGGGTCACAAACACATGCACCATATATATTCACATACATATATAGAGGGGTCACAAACACATGCATCATATATATTCACATACATATATAGAGGGGTCACAAACACATGCACCATATATATTCACATACATATATAGAGGGGTCACAAACACATGCACCATATATATTCACATACATATATAGAGGGGTCACAAACCCATGCACCATATATATTCACATACATATATAGAGGGGTCACAAACACATGCACCATATATATTCACATACATATATAGAGGGGTCACAAACACATGCACCATATATATTCACATACATATATAGAGGGGTCACAAACACATGCACCATATATATTCACATACATATATAGAGGGGTCACAAACCCATGCACCATATATATTCACATACATATATAGAGGGGTCACAAACACATGCACCATATATATTCACATACATATATAGAGGGGTCACAAACCCATGCACCAGATATATTCACATACATATATAGAGGTGTCACAAACCCATGCACCATATATATTCACATACATATATAGAGGGGTCACAAACCCATGCACCATATATATTCACATACATATATAGAGGTGTCACAAACCCATGCACCATATATATTCACATACATATATAGAGGGGTCACAAACACATGCACCATATATATTCACATACGTATATAGAGGGGTCACAAACCCATGCACCATATATATTCACATACGTATATAGAGGGGTCACAAACCCATGCACCAGATATATTCACATACATATATAGAGGGGTCACAAACCCATGCACCAGATATATTCACATACATATATAGAGGGGTCACAAACCCATGCACCAGATATATTCACATACATATATAGAGGGGTCACAAACCCATGCACCAGATATATTCACATACATATATAGAGGGGTCACAAACTCATGCACCAGATATATTCACATACATATATAGAGGGGTCACAAACTCATGCACCAGATATATTCACATACATATATAGAGGGGTCACAAACTCATGCACCAGATATATTCACATACATATATAGAGGGGTCACAAACCCATGCACCAGATATATTCACATACATATATAGAGGGGTCACAAACACATGCATCATATATATTCACATACATATATAGAGGGGTCACAAACACATGCATCATATATATTCACATACATATATAGAGGGGTCACAAACACATGCACCATATATATTCACATACATATATAGAGGGGTCACAAACACATGCACCATATATATTCACATACATATATAGAGGGGTCACAAACACATGCACCAGATATATTCACATACATATATAGAGGGGTCACAAACTCATGCACCATATATATTCACATACATATATAGAGGTGTCTCAAACCCATGCACCATATATATTCACATACGTATATAGAGGGGTCACAAACCCATGCACCATATATATTCACATACGTATATAGAGGGGTCACAAACCCATGCACCATATATATTCACATACGTATATAGAGGGGTCACAAACCCATGCACCATATATATTCACATACATATATAGAGGGGTCACAAACCCATGCACCATATATATTCACATACATATATAGAGGGGTCACAAACACATGCACCAGATATATTCACATACATATATAGAGGGGTCACAAACCCATGCACCAGATATATTCACATACATATATAGAGGTGTCTCAAACCCATGCACCATATATATTCACATACATATATAGAGGGGTCACAAACTCATGCACCAGATATATTCACATACATATATAGAGGGGTCACAAACACATGCACCAGATATATTCACATACATATATAGAGGGGTCACAAACACATGCACCATATATATTCACATACATATATAGAGGGGTCACAAACACATGCACCAGATATATTCACATACATATATAGAGGGGTCACAAACCCATGCACCATATATATTCACATACATATATAGAGGGGTCACAAACCCATGCACCATATATATTCACATACATATATAGAGGGGTCACAAACCCATGCACCATATATATTCACATACATATATAGAGGGGTCACAAACCCATGCACCAGATATATTCACATACATATATAGAGGGGTCACAAACACATGCACCATATATATTCACATACATATATAGAGGGGTCACAAACCCATGCACCATATATATTCACATACATATATAGAGGGGTCACAAACCCATGCACCAGATATATTCACATACATATATAGAGGGGTCACAAACCCATGCACCATATATATTCACATACATATATAGAGGGGTCACAAACCCATGTACCATATATATTCACATACATATATAGAGGGGTCACAAACCCATGTACCATATATATTCACATACATATATAGAGGGGTCACAAACCCATGCACCATATATATTCACATACATATATAGAGGGGTCACAAACCCATGCACCATATATATTCACATACATATATAGAGGGGTCACAAACCCATGCACCATATATATTCACATACATATATAGAGGGGTCACAAACCCATGCACCATATATATTCACATACATATATAGAGGGGTCACAAACCCATGCACCATATATATTCACATACATATATAGAGGGGTCACAAACGCATGCACCAGATATATTCACATACATATATAGAGGGGTCACAAACGCATGCACCATATATATTCACATACATATATAGAGGGGTCACAAACCCATGCACCATATATATTCACATATATATATAGAGGGGTCACAAACACATGCACCATATATATTCACATACATATATAGAGGTGTCACAAACCCATGCACCATATATATTCACATACATATATAGAGGGGTCTCAAACCCATGCACCATATATATTCACATACATATATAGAGGGGTCACAAACACATGCACCAGATATATTCACATACATATATAGAGGGGTCACAAACCCATGCACCATATATATTCACATACATATATAGAGGTGTCTCAAACCCATGCACCATATATATTCACATACATATATAGAGGGGTCACAAACTCATGCACCAGATATATTCACATACATATATAGAGGGGTCACAAACACATGCACCAGATATATTCACATACATATATAGAGGGGTCACAAACACATGCACCATATATATTCACATACATATATAGAGGGGTCACAAACCCATGCACCAGATATATTCACATACATATATAGAGGGGTCACAAACCCATGCACCAGATATATTCACATACATATATAGAGGGGTCACAAACCCATGCACC
Source organism: Bombina bombina (assembly GCF_027579735.1). Classification (NCBI taxonomy): domain Eukaryota; kingdom Metazoa; phylum Chordata; class Amphibia; order Anura; family Bombinatoridae; genus Bombina; species Bombina bombina. The sequence continues at coordinate 14,897,255 of NC_069499.1, read as the reverse complement.
ATATATATTCACATACATATATAGAGGGGTCACAAACCCATGTACCATATATATTCACATACATATATAGAGGGGTCACAAACCCATGCACCATATATATTCACATACATATATAGAGGGGTCACAAACCCATGTACCATATATATTCACATACATATATAGAGGGGTCACAAACCCATGCACCATATATATTCACATACATATATAGAGGGGTCACAAACCCATGCACCATATATATTCACATACATATATAGAGGGGTCACAAACACATGCACCATATATATTCACATACATATATAGAGGGGTCACAAACCCATGCACCATATATATTCACATACATATATAGAGGGGTCACAAACCCATGCACCATATATATTCACATACATATATAGAGGGGTCACAAACGCATGCACCAGATATATTCACATACATATATAGAGGGGTCACAAACCCATGCACCATATATATTCACATACATATATAGAGGGGTCACAAACCCATGCACCATATATATTCACATATATATATAGAGGGGTCACAAACACATGCACCATATATATTCACATACATATATAGAGGTGTCACAAACCCATGCACCATATATATTCACATACATATATAGAGGGGTCTCAAACCCATGCACCATATATATTCACATACATATATAGAGGGGTCACAAACCCATGCACCATATATATTCACATACATATATAGAGGGGTCACAAACCCATGCACCAGATATATTCACATACATATATAGAGGGGTCTCAAACCCATGCACCATATATATTCACATACATATATAGAGGGGTCTCAAACCCATGCACCATATATATTCACATACATATATAGAGGGGTCTCAAACCCATGCACCATATATATTCACATACATATATAGAGGTGTCACAAACCCATGCACCATATATATTCACATACATATATAGAGGGGTCTCAAACCCATGCACCATATATATTCACATACATATATAGAGGGGTCACAAACGCATGCACCATATATATTCACATACATATATAGAGGGGTCACAAACTCATGCACCATATATATTCACATACATATATAGAGGTGTCACAAACCCATGCACCAGATATATTCACATACATATATAGAGGGGTCACAAACCCATGCACCAGATATATTCACATACATATATAGAGGGGTCACAAACCCATGCACCATATATATTCACATACATATATAGAGGTGTCACAAACACATGCACCATATATATTCACATACATATATAGAGGTGTCACAAACACATGCACCATATATATTCACATACATATATAGAGGGGTCACAAACCCATGCACCATATATATTCACATACATATATAGAGGGGTCACAAACACATGCACCATATATATTCACATACATATATAGAGGGGTCACAAACACATGCACCATATATATTCACATACATATATAGAGGGGTCACAAACCCATGCACCATATATATTCACATACATATATAGAGGTGTCACAAACCCATGCACCATATATATTCACATACATATATAGAGGGGTCACAAACACATGCACCATATATATTCACATACATATATAGAGGGGTCACAAACACATGCACCATATATATTCACATACATATATAGAGGGGTCACAAACCCATGCACCATATATATTCACATACATATATAGAGGGGTCTCAAACCCATGCACCATATATATTCACATACATATATAGAGGGGTCACAAACCCATGCACCAGATATATTCACATACATATATAGAGGGGTCACAAACCCATGCACCATATATAGAGGGGTCACAAACCCATGCACCAGATATATTCACATACATATATAGAGGTGTCACAAACGCATGCACCATATATATTCACATATATATATAGAGGGGTCACAAACCCATGCACCATATATATTCACATACATATATAGAGGGGTCACAAACGCATGCACCATATATATTCACATACATATATAGAGGTGTCACAAACACATGCACCATATATATTCACATACATATATAGAGGTGTCACAAACCCATGCACCATATATAGAGGGGTCACAAACCCATGCACCATATATATTCACATACATATATAGAGGGGTCTCAAACCCATGCACCATATATATTCACATACATATATAGAGGTGTCACAAACCCATGCACCATATATATTCACATACATATATAGAGGTGTCACAAACCCATGCACCAGATATATTCACATACATATATAGAGGGGTCACAAACCCATGCACCAGATATATTCACATACATATATAGAGGTGTCACAAACACATGCACCATATATATTCACATACATATATAGAGGGGTCACAAACTCATGCACCAGATATATTCACATACATATATAGAGGGGTCACAAACCCATGCACCAGATATATTCACATACATATATAGAGGGGTCACAAACACATGCACCATATATATTCACATACATATATAGAGGTGTCACAAACACATGCACCATATATATTCACATACATATATAGAGGGGTCACAAACACATGCACCATATATATTCACATACATATATAGAGGTGTCACAAACGCATGTACCATATATATTCACATACATATATAGAGGGGTCACAAACACATGCACCATATATATTCACATATATATATAGAGGGGTCACAAACCCATGCACCATATATATTCACATACATATATAGAGGGGTCACAAACACATGCACCAGATATATTCACATACATATATAGAGGTGTCACAAACCCATGCACCATATATAGAGGGGTCACAAACGCATGCACCATATATATTCACATACATATATAGAGGGGTCAAAAACCCATGCACCATATATATTCACATACATATATAGAGGGGTCACAAACCCATGCACCATATATATTCACATACATATATAGAGGGGTCACAAACACATGCACCATATATATTCACATACATATATAGAGGGGTCACAAACCCATGCACCATATATATTCACATACATATATAGAGGGGTCACAAACCCATGCACCATATATATTCACATACATATATAGAGGGGTCACAAACACATGCACCATATATATTCACATACATATATAGAGGGGTCACAAACCCATGCACCATATATATTCACATACATATATAGAGGGGTCACAAACCCATGCACCAGATATATTCACATACATATATAGAGGGGTCAAAAACCCATGCACCATATATATTCACATACATATATAGAGGGGTCACAAACCCATGCACCATATATATTCACATACATATATAGAGGGGTCACAAACACATGCACCATATATATTCACATACATATATAGAGGGGTCACAAACCCATGCACCATATATATTCACATACATATATAGAGGGGTCACAAACACATGCACCATATATATTCACATACATGTATAGAGGGGTCACAAACACATGCACCAGATATATTCACATACATATATAGAGGGGTCACAAACCCATGCACCATATATATTCACATACATATATAGAGGGGTCACAAACACATGCACCATATATATTCACATACATATATAGAGGGGTCACAAACCCATGCACCATATATATTCACATACATATATAGAGGGGTCACAAACACATGCACCATATATATTCACATACATATATAGAGGGGTCACAAACCCATGCACCATATATATTCACATACATGTATAGAGGGGTCACAAACACATGCACCATATATATTCACATACATATATAGAGGTGTCACAAACCCATGCACCATATATATTCACATACATGTATAGAGGGGTCACAAACCCATGCACCATATATATTCACATACATGTATAGAGGGGTCACAAACACATGCACCATATATATTCACATACATATATAGAGGGGTCACAAACGCATGCACCAGATATATTCACATACATATATAGAGGGGTCACAAACGCATGCACCATATATATTCACATATATATATAGAGGGGTCACAAACCCATGCACCATATATATTCACATACATATATAGAGGGGTCACAAACCCATGCACCATATATATTCACATACATATATAGAGGGGTCACAAACCCATGCACCATATATATTCACATACATATATAGAGGGGTCACAAACACATGCACCATATATATTCACATACATATATAGAGGGGTCTCAAACCCATGCACCATATATATTCACATACATATATAGAGGGGTCTCAAACCCATGCACCATATATATTCACATACATATATAGAGGTGTCACAAACCCATGCACCATATATATTCACATACATATATAGAGGGGTCTCAAACCCATGCACCATATATATTCACATACATATATAGAGGGGTCACAAACGCATGCACCATATATATTCACATACATATATAGAGGGGTCACAAACTCATGCACCATATATATTCACATACATATATAGAGGTGTCACAAACCCATGCACCAGATATATTCACATACATATATAGAGGGGTCACAAACCCATGCACCAGATATATTCACATACATATATAGAGGGGTCACAAACCCATGCACCATATATATTCACATACATATATAGAGGTGTCACAAACACATGCACCATATATATTCACATACATATATAGAGGTGTCACAAACACATGCACCATATATATTCACATACATATATAGAGGGGTCACAAACCCATGCACCATATATATTCACATACATATATAGAGGGGTCACAAACACATGCACCATATATATTCACATACATATATAGAGGGGTCACAAACCCATGCACCATATATATTCACATACATATATAGAGGTGTCACAAACCCATGCACCATATATATTCACATACATATATAGAGGGGTCACAAACACATGCACCATATATATTCACATACATATATAGAGGGGTCACAAACACATGCACCATATATATTCACATACATATATAGAGGGGTCACAAACCCATGCACCATATATATTCACATACATATATAGAGGGGTCACAAACCCATGCACCAGATATATTCACATACATATATAGAGGGGTCACAAACGCATGCACCATATATATTCACATATATATATAGAGGGGTCACAAACCCATGCACCATATATATTCACATACATATATAGAGGGGTCACAAACGCATGCACCATATATATTCACATACATATATAGAGGTGTCACAAACACATGCACCATATATATTCACATACATATATAGAGGTGTCACAAACCCATGCACCATATATAGAGGGGTCACAAACCCATGCACCATATATATTCACATACATATATAGAGGGGTCTCAAACCCATGCACCATATATATTCACATACATATATAGAGGTGTCACAAACCCATGCACCATATATATTCACATACATATATAGAGGTGTCACAAACACATGCACCATATATATTCACATACATATATAGAGGGGTCACAAACTCATGCACCAGATATATTCACATACATATATAGAGGGGTCACAAACCCATGCACCAGATATATTCACATACATATATAGAGGGGTCACAAACACATGCACCATATATATTCACATACATATATAGAGGGGTCACAAACACATGCACCATATATATTCACATACATATATAGAGGGGTCACAAACACATGCACCATATATATTCACATACATATATAGAGGTGTCACAAACGCATGTACCATATATATTCACATACATATATAGAGGGGTCACAAACGCATGCACCATATATATTCACATATATATATAGAGGGGTCACAAACCCATGCACCATATATATTCACATACATATATAGAGGGGTCACAAACACATGCACCAGATATATTCACATACATATATAGAGGTGTCACAAACCCATGCACCATATATAGAGGGGTCACAAACGCATGCACCATATATATTCACATACATATATAGAGGGGTCAAAAACCCATGCACCATATATATTCACATACATATATAGAGGGGTCACAAACCCATGCACCATATATATTCACATACATATATAGAGGGGTCACAAACACATGCACCATATATATTCACATACATATATAGAGGGGTCACAAACCCATGCACCATATATATTCACATACATATATAGAGGGGTCACAAACACATGCACCAGATATATTCACATACATATATAGAGGGGTCACAAACCCATGCACCATATATATTCACATACATATATAGAGGGGTCACAAACACATGCACCATATATATTCACATACATATATAGAGGGGTCACAAACCCATGCACCATATATATTCACATACATATATAGAGGGGTCACAAACCCATGCACCAGATATATTCACATACATATATAGAGGGGTCAAAAACCCATGCACCATATATATTCACATACATATATAGAGGGGTCACAAACCCATGCACCATATATATTCACATACATATATAGAGGGGTCACAAACCCATGCACCATATATATTCACATACATATATAGAGGGGTCACAAACACATGCACCATATATATTCACATACATGTATAAAGGGGTCACAAACCCATGCACCAGATATATTCACATACATATATAGAGGTGTCACAAACCCATGCACCATATATATTCACATACATATATAGAGGGGTCACAAACCCATGCACCATATATATTCACATACATATATAGAGGGGTCACAAACACATGCACCATATATATTCACATACATATATAGAGGTGTCACAAACCCATGCACCATATATATTCACATACATGTATAGAGGGGTCACAAACACATGCACCATATATATTCACATACATGTATAGAGGGGTCACAAACACATGCACCATATATATTCACATACATGTATAGAGGGGTCACAAACACATGCACCATATATATTCACATACATATATAGAGGGGTCACAAACGCATGCACCAGATATATTCACATACATATATAGAGGGGTCACAAACGCATGCACCATATATATTCACATATATATATAGAGGGGTCACAAACCCATGCACCATATATATTCACATACATATATAGAGGGGTCACAAACCCATGCACCATATATATTCACATACATATATAGAGGGGTCACAAACCCATGCACCATATATATTCACATACATATATAGAGGGGTCAAAAACCCATGCACCATATATATTCACATACATATATAGAGGGGTCAAAAACCCATGCACCATATATATTCACATACATATATAGAGGTGTCACAAACCCATGCACCATATATAGAGGGGTCACAAACGCATGCACCATATATATTCACATACATATATAGAGGTGTCACAAACCCATGCACCATATATAGAGGGGTCACAAACGCATGCACCATATATATTCACATACATATATAGAGGTGTCACAAACCCATGCACCATATATAGAGGGGTCACAAACGCATGCACCATATATATTCACATACATATATAGAGGGATCACAAACCCATGCACCATATATATTCACATACATATATAGAGGGGTCAAAAACCCATGCACCATATATATTCACATACATATATAGAGGGGTCACAAACACATGCACCAGATATATTCACATACATATATAGAGGGGTCACAAACACATGCACCATATATATTCACATACATATATAGAGGGGTCACAAACACATGCACCATATATATTCACATACATATATAGAGGGGTCACAAACCCATGCACCATATATATTCACATACATATATAGAGGGGTCACAAACCCATGCACCAGATATATTCACATACATATATAGAGGGGTCACAAACCCATGCACCATATATATTCACATACATATATAGAGGGGTCACAAACCCATGCACCAGATATATTCACATACATATATAGAGGGGTCACAAACCCATGCACCAGATATATTCACATACATATATAGAGGGGTCACAAACACATGCACCATATATATTCACATACATATATAGAGGGGTCACAAACACATGCACCATATATATTCACATACATATATAGAGGGGTCACAAACTCATGCACCAGATATATTCACATACATATATAGAGGGGTCACAAACCCATGCACCATATATATTCACATACATATATAGAGGTGTCACAAACGCATGCACCATATATATTCACATACATATATAGAGGGGTCACAAACACATGCACCATATATATTCACATACATATATAGAGGGGTCACAAACTCATGCACCAGATATATTCACATACATATATAGAGGGGTCACAAACTCATGCACCAGATATATTCACATACATATATAGAGGGGTCACAAACACATGCACCATATATATTCACATACATATATAGAGGGGTCACAAACCCATGCACCATATATATTCACATACATATGTAGAGGGGTCACAAACACATGCACCATATATATTCACATACATATGTAGAGGGGTCACAAACACATGCACCATATATATTCACATACATATGTAGAGGTGTCACAAACGCATGCACCATATATATTCACATACGTATATAGAGGGGTCACAAACACATGCACCATATATATTCACATACGTATATAGAGGGGTCACAAACACATGCACCATATATATTCACATACATATATAGAGGTGTCACAAACGCATGCACCATATATATTCACATACATATATAGAGGGGTCACAAACGCATGCACCAGATATATTCACATACATATATAGAGGGGTCACAAACACATGCACCAGATATATTCACATACATATATAGAGGGGTCACAAACACATGCACCAGATATATTCACATACATATATAGAGGGGTCACAAACCCATGCACCAGATATATTCACATACATATATAGAGGGGTCACAAACTCATGCACCATATATATTCACATACATATATATAGATGGGTCACAAACCCATGCACCATATATATTCACATATATATATAGAGGGGTCACAAACCCATGCACCATATATATTCACATACATATATAGAGGGGTCACAAACACATGCACCATATATATTCACATACATATATAGAGGGGTCACAAACACATGCACCATATATATTCACATACATGTATAGAGGGGTCACAAACACATGCACCATATATATTCACATACATATATAGAGGGGTCACAAACACATGCACCATATATATTCACATACATATATAGAGGGGTCACAAACACATGCACCATATATATTCACATACATATATAGAGGGGTCACAAACACATGCACCATATATATTCACATATATATATAGAGGGGTCACAAACCCATGCACCATATATATTCACATACGTATATAGAGGTGTCACAAACCCATGCACCATATATATTCACATACATATATAGAGGGGTCACAAACCCATGCACCATATATATTCACATACATATATAGAGGGGTCACAAACCCATGCACCATATATATTCACATACATATATAGAGGTGTCACAAACACATGCACCATATATATTCACATACATATATAGAGGGGTCACAAACACATGCACCATATATATTCACATACATATATAGAGGGGTCACAAACCCATGCACCATATATATTCACATACATATATAGAGGGGTCACAAACCCATGCACCATATATATTCACATACATATATAGAGGGGTCTCAAACCCATGCACCAGATATATTCACATACATATATAGAGGGGTCACAAACCCATGCACCATATATATTCACATACATATATAGAGGGGTCACAAACCCATGCACCATATATATTCACATATATATATATATATATAGAGGGGTCACAAACCCATGCACCATATATATTCACATATATATATATATATAGAGGGGTCACAAACCCATGCACCATATATATTCACATACATATATAGAGGGGTCACAAACCCATGCACCATATATATTCACATACATATATAGAGGGGTCACAAACACATGCACCATATATGTTCACATACATATATAGAGGGGTCACAAACACATGCATTATATATATTCACATACATATATAGAGGGGTCACAAACACATGCACCATATATATTCACATATATATGTATAGAGGGGTCACAAACACATGCACCAGATATATTCACATACATATATAGAGGGGTCACAAACGCATGCATCATATATATTCACATACATATATAGAGGGGTCACAAACGCATGCACCATATATAGAGGTGTCACAAACACATGCACCATATATATTCACATACATACGTATAGAGGGGTCACAAACCCATGTACCATATATATTCACATACATATATAGAGGGGTCACAAACGCATGCACCATATATATTCCCATACATATATAGAGGGGTCACAAACGCATGCATCATATATATTCACATACATATATAGAGGGGTCACAAACCCATGCACCAGATATATTCACATACATATATAGAGGGGTCACAAACCCATGCACCAGATATATTCACATACATATATAGAGGGGTCACAAACACATGCACCATATATATTCACATACATATATAGAGGGGTCACAAACCCATGCACCAGATATATTCACATACATATATAGAGGGGTCACAAACCCATGCACCATATATATTCACATACATATATAGAGGGGTCACAAACCCATGCACCAGATATATTCACATACATATATAGAGGGGTCACAAACACATGCACCATATATATTCACATACATATATAGAGGGGTCACAAACACATGCACCATATATATTCACATACATATATAGAGGTGTCACAAACGCATGCACCATATATATTCACATACATATATAGAGGGGTCACAAACCCATGCACCAGATATATTCACATACATATATAGAGGGGTCACAAACCCATGCACCATATATATTCACATACATATATAGAGGGGTCACAAACCCATGCACCAGATATATTCACATACATATATAGAGGGGTCACAAACACATGCACCATATATATTCACATACATATATAGAGGTGTCACAAACGCATGCACCATATATATTCACATACATATATAGAGGGGTCACAAACGCATGCATCATATATATTCACATACATATATAGAGGGGTCACAAACGCATGCACCATATATATTCACATACATATATAGAGGGGTCACAAACGCATGCATCATATATATTCACATACATATATAGAGGGGTCACAAACGCATGCACCATATATATTCACATACATATATAGAGGGGTCACAAACGCATGCACCATATATATTCACATACATATATAGAGGGGTCACAAACGCATGCATCATATATATTCACATACATATATAGAGGTGTCACAAACCCATGCACCATATATATTCACATACATATATAGAGGGGTCACAAACGCATGCATCATATATATTCACATACATATATAGAGGGGTCACAAACACATGCACCAGATATATTCACATACATATATAGAGGGGTCACAAACACATGCACCATATATATTCACATACATATATAGAGGGGTCACAAACACATGCATCATATATATTCACATATATATATAGAGGGGTCACAAACCCATGCACCATATATATTCACATACATATATAGAGGGGTCACAAACACATGCACCAGATATATTCACATACATATATAGAGGGGTCACAAACACATGCACCATATATATTCACATACATATATAGAGGGGTCACAAACACATGCACCATATATATTCACATACATATATAGAGGGGTCACAAACACATGCATCATATATATTCACATACATATATAGAGGGGTCACAAACACATGCATCATATATATACAGATGCACACACACACAGAGATGCGCGCGCACACATATTCACAGATGCATATACAAGCGCGCCCATACATACTCACACACATACATGCACTCAGATGCGTGCGCACACATGCACACAGATTCACGCTCGCGCATGCACAAATACACAGATGCGCACATACATGCATGCGCGCGCACACACGCATATATATATATATATATATATATATATATATATATATATATATATATATATATTTATATAATAAAAACCTGTCATGTTGGGGGTACTTGAGAACCGTGTTTGAGAATCAGTGCCATAGAAAACCCCTTAACCCTAATGTCAAGATAGCCTTCCTCATTTCCCAAATAATGTGCTTACAATTCAGCCAGAAGGCCTAGCCCTGCCCCTTAGAGTACAAGGAACCATGCCCCAGTGCATGCAGTAAAAGTGCCTTGCCAACCCCAGGCCTGACTCTATAGTGACCCTCTTCTGCTGCACACACGCTCCCATAGGGCCTCTAGCTCTGACATGGCTTACAGAATAGTTGCTGCTCTCCCTTCCACTGGACCCCTTAAATATTCTGACTAAATGTCCCAACCATAGGAATTAAGAGGCAACAAGGTGCTGCTAATCAAATGCCTTTAAATAATTGCTCATCAGCAAGTGTGACCACCTTTTATAAAAGCCAGAATTTTAGCAGTTTGCTGGTCTAGAGCATTCAGGAGAGTTAATGCAATGATCTTAGAAGAAGCAATTGTTGCCAATCAGTCTGGGGAGGGTTATAAGGCCATTTCCAAACAATTGAAAGTCCATCATTCTACAGTGAGATTATTTACAAGTGGAAAACATTCAAGACTGTTGCTAATCTTCCCAGGGAAAGTGTTCTATGCAGGGATACAGGCTACAGGGTAATGTTGAGGATGGATCTAGCAGAGCACCAACTCTTTCAGTGACATGAAGGTTGTGTGTATGTAGCGGACCACAGTGACACCCCTTTCCCCAAGTGAGAACAGAAAATTTGTCACACATACACACACACAATATTTACCACCTGGGTTCAGCTTCAATTTATCCCAGTAATGCTTCAGTCTGATCCTCCCTATTACGGTCAGTCTAGCGCCGAAATACCAGGCAATTCCTCTGTGAACGAAGAACACAACAACCTTCATTGGGACTCGTTGCTTGGTGTGCTTAGAGGAATATGTCTACACCTCACGGACGAGGCCCAAA